>NC_142624.1:41252500-41552500 GCF_059453375.1 Lepisosteus platostomus
CCTTTATTAAATTGCCAAAAGGGTTTATATTTACTAATTCAGCGTTGTTTGAGATGCAATTGTGTATGACGTAGAAAAAATACTATAAATGAATGATTAAGAATCAGTGTATGCAAAATAATAAGTGAGCCCCTAATTTAGCACAATTAATGGGGTAATTAGAATCAGGTGGATAAATAAGTAGGTAATAGGTGAACAAGGACAGAATTTAGGCAGCACTGTCCTATATAATGGACAGAAATATTGCGAGTTTATCCTTCACCATGCAAATCACAATCACATCATGTCACTATCACAGGAGATTTCGGAGGAACTCAGAAAAAGTAGCTAAGGCTCATAATTATGTAGAGGATAACAAAACCATTTCTAAACATCTGGGGCTCCATCATCCATCTACTCTTAGACTGATAGTGTACAATTAAAAAATATTCAAGACTGCAATGATTCTGTCTAGCACTGGTAGTCCTGACAAGATCTGGAAAATCATCCATGAATTCACAAAGTGCCCCAGACTATCATCTAAGTATCTGCAGACTGCTGTCTTACATCTCTTAAAAGTGTTATAAGGATACTTTTTTATGATTACTAGATTGATAAACTGTAATAAAATGTGATACTAGGATGACTCTCGCTGTGAGTATGACATAATTGTGGGTGTATACTGTAGCTGTGGGAGATAATAAGAACCTGTTGTGGGGGAAAAAGGTGTCTTAGCACCCTAAACATTTCTAGATAGAGCAGTCGGCTATAAAGCTTACTTTTAAAAGCTGTTCCTGTATTTATGGGTCACCATCCATGACAGCAGCCTTTTTAATAATAATAATGATGATGATGATTCTTAATACTTACATAGCACTTTTCTGGACACTCCACTCAAAAAGCTTTTTAAGCTATCAGTGGGGAGTAGAGCAGAATAATGAAGCCAATTCATAGATGGGGATTATTAGGAGGCCATGATTGGTAAAGGCCAATGGGAAATTTGTCCAGGACGCCAGGGTTACACCCCTACTTTTTTCGAGAAACGCCCTGGGATTTTTAATGACCAAAGAGTCAGGATCTTAGTTTTTAATGTTTTGTTTTGTATTTTTTACTTTTCTAGTGCACTACTAGAGGATGATTGCTGGAATTCTTTTTGTTGTTCTTTGACAAAGCTGACAAAAGGTAATCCCATGTGTCCTAAATTGGATTTGTACTGTAGTTATTAAGTACTTTTATCTTAGAAGCTACCATCTTGTTATCCTTTAATATGGCAGTACTGTATATTCTGGATAGATATGATAACTTTCTTTTTTAAAAAAGTTTTCTGATTCATAACATTTGGGTACATTCCGGCACATCAATTATGCAACAGAAGAATAATTAAAACAAGCACGCACATTTGCTATTATTTATCTATGTATATCAGAAAAAACTTTTATAGACTAAGTTGTTTTACAGCAGCAGTGTTGGTGTACAGACGGACAGAAAGAAAGAAAACGACAGGGACAACATATTTGCAGAGAAGGTCAAGTGTCAAGTAATGATATGGCTACAGGTATGAATGAGTTCTTCAATCTGTTGGTTTTGGAGTTGGGGAGTCGGTGTTTGCATTCTCATGGGAGTAGCTGGAAGACCTTGTATGTTAAAAGTTCCCATGCAGTGACATGTGAACAGTGTGCAATCATTATGATCGATTCACCTCATCAGTTCTGTCCATCATTCTCTAAACCCAGAGCCTAATTCCAACATGGCACTCAGGTCATTACAGCCTCAGTGTGTGGTGTTTTTTTATGTGACTGGGCATTATACTCCAAGCAGTATCCACTCTGTTTGATGCCCAGAGTTGACATGACCACCAAAGTATACCATTTTTATTTTTCCAAAAGATTTTGATAACCTCAAAAGCTCTCTTCTGAAATGGTGTGTGAAAACTAAACAGATTTGCCTCCATCCAACTGTCAGTAGATCTTGTTTCGTTTCTTTCCAATAAAGATCATTTTTACTAGATTCACAGTTGCAGTTATAGGGATGGGAATGTGCTCTATTGAAATGGCAGCATCTTTTCTTAATTCTGCATGTAAAGATATGTTTAAAAGCCAAACCAAAAGAAAAGAGGGCACTAATTACAGCAGCGGTGTTAGGTATAATTGCAGTGATAGTGATATTCTATTCAGATACAATCTTGCTGCAGTAATTATATTTAGAACGGAAAATGTGGAATAACCACGGACAATGAAGTTTTCACTTATTTACGTTAAATAATAAAACACTAATTACAGGTATCAGAATAAAAAAACTGAATAGCTTTAATGTGTTATAATTAAAAACAGACTTTGATTAATCATTTTCATTAAGGAATATTGTCTGTATATGTTGCTTTTCTGTATATGTGCAAAGAAGATGGAAGATGCAGATACTCATTTATTGCAGTACAATGTTTGCCTCTTACCTTAAGGCTACCTTAATCATAACCCCATCCTTGATTCTTAAATGTATTTTAACTGAAATTAGCTCTGTTGCTAGTATTACATGTAGCTGAAATCATAAACCTTCAGGGCTGTAAATTTAAGTCAGTAAATTTATCTTGAGGTGTGGTGGATCATTACTCAAACTTCTATCATGTTCTGAAATTGTTATAATATAAACACGGCAACATAGACATGAGTGAGCTGTGACAGATCTGCTATCTGAATTACACGATTTAAATACAAATATCCTGGTTCCAAGATTCAATTATAATCAAGAGCACAGTTATATTTTAAGTATAACTAATTAAGAATTTCAACTTGCAAATGACTCCAGAGCTGACAGGAAGAATGTGCTCATTCTGCAATCGAGAGACATCATAATACAATCATCAACCAGCACTGCAAGGGTGGCAGCTGACTGAAAACAGTTTAATTAAGAACAATTAGAAGGTAAGATCTGATACAAAAAATATTGGAATGAACTACTTTCTGTTTGCAATTAATTTCCAATAATGTAGTCATTATCTGATATTAATAGGCAGTAAATGGTTAATGTTGATTATAGCTTCATCATCTGAAGCCTAATTTACTTATCCCTTCAGGAATCTACAAGATCACAAAGTCAATTCCCGTTGTTTTTTTTCTTTACTGAGAGTTTCCTCTCACTTGTATTTTCATTATCTTGCTGATGGTAAAAGTCTGATTGCACCTCTGAATACATCAGGCCACAGCACTGTTAGTACTGCACTTGTCATGGTTAAAACTCAGAAGAAGACATGGGTGCTCATACAGTGCCCTGCTTAACCCAGCAACCAACCTGGCTCCTGTCTTTGTTTAATACCAACAAAGTATTAACTTTAACAGATTGAAAGGAAAGCAGCCTGGACTTTATTTTTTATAGTTCCTGTCAGTTTTCTGTTTTGATTTTCGAATATCAATTTGTGTTGCACTTCCACACTGTTAAATTCAGTACCTTAACAAAAGAATATAAAAGAGAAATGTTAAAGGCTTCTAGAAACAAATCGATGAACAGGGTAAGAGGCTTTTAAAGACCAACCCCTGTGATGCTGAAGTCCATCAGGGTTGTGTAAGGCCACTTGGAGCAGCAGCTAGACTATGTTTAGCCTCTACGGTATGAAATCAGCTTCTCCGCAATGTCAGTATGTACTCAATGGGACTGCTGTGTACAATCATCAACCTACAGCAACATAGAACAGCGGGGTAAGAAAACTCATGTTCAGCTTTCACTGGTAAAAAACGGGGTCTTTCAGAGACTCCACAGATGTGTTTTAAATACCGTGGTGGGTTGGTTTAAGAGCAGCCACAAAGTTTGTTTGTATTGTGTTAAAAAACAAGAAGTTCAGCTTTAACTATCAATTATTTATATTTTTACATTTCTAGGGAAGAAAAACAATGTTGACCAGGTTTTCTGCCATTGGTTTTGGAAGGAAGGAAAAATCCCAAACAAAGCAAGAAAACAAGCAAGACACAGAAATGTGTGGCAGGAGATCCATCTTTACCTTTGTGCTTTCAGTCTAATAAAACATCTGCAATTTTCAGGAAATAGCTGATGGAGTATCACAGGTTTTTGAGAAGGAAACCACAGAGCAATAACACCAATATGTAATAGTGATGAGGGTAATTTAAAATGTGTATGTAATTTTAATTCACTACATTTGCAGAATCCATCTTTTATTTTTATGTACTGTACTTGTCTTTTCATAGATTTGAGCTGATGTGGCTTTTCAAAATAGGAGAATGTTATTAAACCTTGTCAAATTTAATTGTAGTTACTCAGCAGGACGAGTCTATATACTGATGATGCACAGAAATGAAAGAATGCAGACAGCATAGACAAATTCAAGCCTGCCATTTAAACATTGGTTTCTCAACTCTGAACTTTAAAAGACAGGTTCTGATGTACTGCAAAATCTAATTTTTTAGTCTCCTGTAGTCTGACATAACCATAACACCATCTTAAAAGACTTCTGTCTGAAATGTGAATTATAAAACACTATGTTAATCATGGTTACTACAGAGGATTTACTTTCACTTACTAGATATAGTATGTAAGAATCATAACTCAAATAATCCTCAAAGGCAAAGTCAAGCCAGTAGACAACATCAGAAGAAATAATGAAACATGAACCAGATGACAAAAGCAGAAACTGGAAAGCTGCAGAGTGAGCTAGTGTTTGCCATGGCAGCTGGCCACATCTCCACCCATCTTTCAGTCTGAGCCAGTTGCCATTGAAACATTCTCTGACAGGAAATCTGAATCACCTGTGGGCAATGTGCAACCATGCCCACCTCAGGTGGTTCAGAATACTTAAGCTCTACTCAGAAAATACTCAGAGCGCTGGTATAGAGTTCACTCTGACCTTACCTTCCCTCTTTATTTCTGTTCCTGAGTTCCCTTGTGCTTCTCTTTGTTTCTTCCTGAGTACTTGACCCTAGCTTTGATCCGATTACATCACTGGCTTTGCTTACTTGTGCATTAGAACAACGTTTTTCTCATGCTACAAACCTCGCCTGCTTGTCTCAGCTGCGATTCTGGTTTTGTCACTTTGTGTGTTCAGGGTGTCTCTCTGTGTTCAAATCATGCTTGCGTCAGACCTCTAATCCTGGACTCTGATTGCCTGCACCATGCAGGTGCAGGACCTGTGCATATTTTGTTTGTAATATTTGACTGTAAGACAATTGCTTGCTTAAACAATATTTAAAAATAAGTTCAGAATCTAATTTCGGGGGATCATTTTAGATTGTGCTTTTGTGATGAATATACAGTAGTTGTGCCCCCCACTGGGAATCTGTCACAGCTGATCCCAGACAGCTTCTGAGCCACACAGCACCACTCCCCAGACAGCACAGAATTCATCTTCACCCTACGGCTAGGCATCGTGCCACAGGACAACGCGATACTCTCTAGGTTTCATGGGAGTATCACTGACCTTCTGCCACAGAGTCAGTGGCACTGAGTCCTGTTGCACTCTACTTTACAGTGTATACTGCAGATTCCTCAGGTCAGGATCTGCTGGGCTTGCAGCCTGTTAATAGTCGTGCTGCTGGGAATATAAAGTATCTAGAACAAGAAGGCAGGATATATCACACCTACACTAGACTTTTCGTTATAGTTTCCAGTACAGTTTAGCATTAATTAAAAACACCTACCTTAAGTTATAAAGTTTATTAATACACAGGTACATGATTATAAGAAATTAGTCCTGTCCTTCCAACTTACACAATTCTGTTTTAAAGCCATCTGTTACACAGCTCTGAGGTCATAAATAAAAAGCAAACTGTAGAATACCTTACCAACTTCATAAGTAAAATCTGCAGACAGTTTGAGGTTAAGTATGGATCTATATTAACATATCTTTTATTAAGCCCTACTCACATTTTAAGTTTAATAAATTTAATTATTTGTTGCCATTTAAAGAAGTGATTTTTTACATGCTACTGTACATTTGAAAGGTTTAGATTTCTCCCAGTGTATTGTGCTACATTACCTTTCATAATCTTCATGCATTCTTTTGCCCAATGATGTGTGAAACATTCCACATCTCCAACACTAGCCCTGGGAAAACCCCAGTGTTATACAATAGGTCAGAATTAAAAGGTGAGCACGTGATTTGCTACATAATTTAGGAGATCATTTTGTACTCAAATCTCAGAATCCTTCAGCCCTCAAGGACCAGAGTCCTCTTGATTAAACATTTGCTTTCTTAATTCATCCATAGCTTACAAGCTTATAGGTGTTAACACCATTCTGTTTTAATGCGCATTAATGGTGGTGGTTTAGTTTTCATTGACTGACGCAAAAATGTCCTTTCATTACCAGAAAGCTGCTTGTCCTTGCAAGGGACTTGACTGCCCCAAACCCATGGCTGCATGGACAAGACAACATCACATATTCCTAAAAACATCATATTTTTTTCTGACTAATAAAAGGACAATCTAACCTTGTGAGAATGAAGAGGGAAAAATCAAGGTCAAAGTTAAACATACATTAAGTGAAAAATGTTGCCATAGAGCAGCTATTATTGCTGTTATTGCCTTTGTAAGGATACCGAAGATGATTCTTTTGCCAAGTCAAATAAAGTCATCGGTGGTTCCAGAGAGGGTTGTTATCTTCAGTCCCATTAGAGCTACTTGGGCCACTGGAATCCATTCCTTTTCTTGACTTATTGGAAATGTGAGAAGATGAATGGTGAGGCAGTGAGCTGAATGGATCAGATTGCCTCTTCACGTTTATCTCACTTCAAATGAGATCTACCATATTGTCAGCCACATAGTAGAGAGAGAGCAATGGGTTTCTGAGGACAGGAAACACAAAACTATTTATGAAATTATTTATTATTTATGAAAACTAGAAAGCTTTTCCTGGCTTAGCCTTACACTCAGATAGTTTCTTCAACTAATGTTTTCCATTTTCAAGTAGTGCTAATGTAACATATTTAGTCAGGAATTCTCTAAATTAGCTAAATTTTTCTTTGAGATGGCTTTGTTCGAGAAACATGCTATTCTGTTTCTGTGTTTCATTGCAGACTTTTTATTCCATAAACACTTTTTGTCATAGAATGATGGACGTTTAGCTCTTTAAATGAAGCAGTTACTATAAAAATGTTAATACTTTGATTAGCTTTCATTAGTAGAAGCTAAATTACTAAAGCTTTATGTTATCATGGAATAAGAAGCGCATTCTCGTATTTAAACTATTAGAATGACAAGAAACAACCTGAATGTGAGTACAGATGCCAGACATTGTTCGTTTGTGCTGTCAATAATAATGAGCTACAGTACAGTAATTAGTTCATTAATGCTTCAAGAAGCAAGTACTGTCTTTGTAGCTTAGAAATACTTTAGAAAGACTAGCTTTAATGCCAACAAGCCTTATTATACATTTATAACATTGATCCCAGCATCTTGGTAAATTACTGATGGAACTGAACTTACAGTAAAATATATATTCAGATTGCTTTGACTTTTCTTAATATACACTTATTTTAAAAGTTTTCAAATATGAACATATATGTTTACAGACATAGCTATATCCTTAATGTTTAATATACTGTACCTGTAAATCTCACATTCAAATCCATTGCCAATACTACTGAGAATTGAAAGTATGTTTTGAGTCCTTTAGGGTTGAATTTGTATCTTGTTGTATATCTATAGTTAGAGGGCCATAATCCATAATCCCCTTGTTCATTGTCAAAGTAAATTTGTATTTTTCAGATGAAAATATAAACCTCTGCAGTAAGACCTACAATCTCTGCAAACACCAACCTTTTATCAGATAACAGAAGCATCCAGCAGTAGTAGACTACAACGCACTGTAATCATCTTGCAAACACTGTAAAAAGCCTACAGACCTTTATGTGGGAGGTAGATATCAATTCACATACAAAAACTTGAAGGTGGCACTTCAATCAAAAATGCTTTACTGTAATACAGCAATTTGAAATATGAGAACATCAAATAATGATAGATGAAATGTCTGTGAAGAAATGAAAATATGAAGAAATATGGATTTCATTAAGTTCATCTTACTTAAAAATACATTTTATCTCAAAACACATACCCTTACATATATTATTAAAGACCAGAAGACAGAAAACTATGATGACTATAAACAGATGACTATAAAAGTCCTCAGAGATTCATGAAGTCCTCATTTTACAGCACTCCAAGGTTGGGGTCCTTCAGGACTCACATGGGATATAATGAATTCCTGAGAGTGACAAAAAAGAAGCAGGGGACTAAAAAATACCCACTCTAAGCTTTCTCTACACCTGCCATGCCCACACATTCTGTAGTACTCTGTTAATCACTGCACGTGACATATTGTAGTGACAGTAAATCAAATACAAAGGTAGATTCAATATTGAAGTCTATTTTTATATAGACTTCAGATGAAAATGATTGTACTAGCTTGCTGAGTGAGGCTGCGTTTCTCCCCTTTAAACACTGAACCTTAGTTGGATTTCAAGTCATTCTGGAAGCACTGGCTTGATTGCAAACAGATGGGGAAATCATACCTTGCCTGCCTGGATGTGAGGCTGTGCCAGATTTGTTGCAAGCTGCCAGAAATAGGAGTTCACATGATTTACAGATTTTGTACATTTAAATATGCATTAGGTTGGGAATACAAAAGAGAAGACAAAAAACTTAATTGGGAACAGTCTCTGACAAAGCAGTCAATGAAAACTAGCTAGCTTTGTTTTTTGTTCTAAATAGTTACTAAACCCAAACCGTTAGTGTTAAAAATAAATTAAAATTAAAAAATCAAACATTAGGCAGCTCATCAAACAATATGAGTCAGTTTAGTGCTTAGGGTTTGTTACATTTTCATGTCAGTCAAAGCAGTGAATGGATTAATTTCCCTGTGGTTTGAGGGTAGAAGGAATTCTACGGCATATCTAAAAACAATTCCTTATAAGATGCTTTGAATCATTAACTGTACAAATTAAAATAACTGAAGGAAAGAACTCTTATCATTAACAGAAACATTCTGAGGATGCAGATGGCCAGCACTTTCAATATTTTTGATTCAATCTTGTTAAAATTAATATAGCAAATTAAATGTACAGTATGTATTTCCTCACAGGAAAAAAAAATCAGAGCATACTCACGAGACAGGAATGCTATTTAAAAAGAGCTGAAAGTGGATTTCATAAACATTTTGGATTGATGCGTACAGCTCACTGCAAGAGACATGGGGTGAACAGGCATAATTGGAAATGAACAAAGGTTACAGAGTTGCTTGTGTAACACAAAGCTCAAAACAGTACAAGTAAAAGAAAAGTTTTTGCAGTTGTCTGTATTATTCCCTGACTTGTAACACTCACAATCCAGCCAAATCATGTCATTTTCTCAACATGCAGGAAATATTGTTTTGAAATAAAAATACTGCATATATAGTACATCTGTATATAATGTAAAGAAACAAAATCAAAGATACGTTCATTTCTAACATATGGAACCTTTGACATTTACTGTTATTTTCTGGAGAAAGAATCCAGAAGCACCGTAATGAATTATTTAGTGTGAAAGATAAGAGTAGGTGGATGTAACAAGATATTGATTGCTGCAAATAATCTGTTCATCTTGACAGGCAGAACCAGAGACAGCAATCTAATTACATTTTTTTTTCTTTCCATCAAATGCATCGAGTTCAGCAAGGTAAAACAAGTAATTATAATTTGAAGAAAATCTTATTGACTAAAGAATTAGAATAAGAGTCACGTGTTGTGAACAAGGATAATCTCTCTGTAGGCTATGATGTTCTGTAAGCTATGACGAAGAGTACAGTAATGTAAAGTTACATCAAACATAATAAACAATCCTGTGAATGCTGAAAACAAAAAATATTACTATAAATGTATTAATAGGTGCAATGTTGTTGATATTTGAATCCAATTAAAATTTAAAGGAATGGCAGCTCCTGGAAAATTAAATAGTGTATACACTAAAGACTGCAAATGACAAGAAGTTTCATTAAAAATGCATACTTCAAAGAAGTTTCACTGTGGGGTTTATAACTCAGTTTTCCACTTTTTTTTCACTAGTTTCTGCAGCCTGGGGCAGCGTGACAGAGCCTAGCAGTGTTCTTTTGTCTACTGCAGAGTAGTGATTCTGTACGTATGCTGTGTTGAAACACCTGGCATCTGTTTATTAAGGAGTGAAGGGCAGTGTTCCATCATCCTAAACAGCATATCAAAGATACACAAAAAAATCTGAATATTTTTCAGACAAACTTGTTGAAGCATGATGCATTTTTATATAAAACACAATGATTATAACTGAAAAAAATCAGAAAACCTTTTTCAATTTAAAACACAATGCTTCTGTTTCATCACTTAAAAGATTTGTGACCAAAAGTTGAAACCTAGCTCAAGGATCTTAAAAACATCCAAATTATTTATCAAATCACAAATACAACTCAAACAAATGTTCGTGACAAAATGAGTGCTTCCAAAAAAACTCTCTGGGGGCAGCAAATGACAAGAGTACATAAGGATAATGATGAGCTCATACTAGACCATATTAACTGTTAGAACGTAAGCTGTCAGTTCTTAATTGGCATGTTCCCGAAAGTGAAGGAACCACAGTAAAAAAAAGTTTTTAAATCTATGTGATAATTACAGAATTTGTTTTTTTTTCCATCTATAAATTTAAAATAATATATGTCTGAAAAATATTTTTTGAAATGTTGATAACCTTTATCTCTACCAAAGATTATGATAGCTTTTGCACTATGTGATTGAGACGCTTGGTAACTTGGTTCAAAGAGGTTGTGAGAAACTCAGATTCAATCTAGCTATCATACAACCTGTGTAAAAGCAAGATGAAACCTTTTAGCTGGAAGATATAAATGAGAAAACTATGGATGATTTCCACTTTCACTTTGAACACTGATGCAGAGGTTTACTGTGTCGTTGTTAGTGGAGGTGGAAGCCTGTTTGGCTCCTGGAGTTAGCTAATTATATAGCCACACTGTTATTATGTTACACCACAGTCAATTAAAAACATACAAAACAGTCTGTGGCATGCTAGCCTTTTCAGAACACTCATAGCCATCTGAATTCTTTACCTCAGACTCACAAACAGCAAAATCACCTTATTATTCTGCTCTTGTTTAAGGTGCAAATGATTACTTTTTTTTATCCTGCCAGGATAATTAATTAAAGCTAAAGAAAGCTTAATTGCACAACAGGATTTTCTGCCTTCACTATGTGATCATTTTCAATCCACTAATTTTCTGAGTGGATTGTCCCAGGAGTTATCCCAAATGCAATCAATGCAAAAAGGGGGCAGTGAAAAAGTCAGGTCTTCTCGCCATAAGGATGAAAGTCACGTCTAGTATTACCTTATTCCTAACTGCAGGGGACCCAAGCGATCAACAGCCACAATGCACGCTCGGCAGACTTGGAGTGAAAGTTGCAACACTGAAATTCTAGAAACTACAACAGCACACTAAAGAAAAAAATTCTTAGTCTTTGTAGCACAGCTTTCTGGCCACAGAAACGTGGCACTACAGACTGTGACTGCTGTGTAGCTACTGTTAATGTCTGCAACATGTAAGAAGAAAATAAAGACTTTGAGATTTTACAGCAGTCTGGGGTTTATGTATCAGTATTTGGGAAATGTGAGGTTTCCACAGACCACTATCAGTGACACCCTTGTGTTTAATAATCAAGAAGAATATATCATCAGGTCCTTCCTGAATTTGCATACTGTAATTACAAACATTTCTGAAAGGGAATCCAGTTTTCATTGCTTAATGGTACAAATATCCAGTTTTCTGTTTCTCCAAGAGAAGATATAGATTTATGTTTACTGTATATTAAGAGATTTTTAAGATTATATTAAGATTATTAAGAAATTATAGTGCATTTACTATAATAGAACCATGTGGCAAATGTAATGTAAGGTATTTCTCCTTTTCATTCAGTAACTAGAGTCAGAATGAGAAATGAGCAGGTGTTTCATGATGCATACAGAATGTCTTGAATCTCAGTCATAAAACCTTGTCCAGAGACTACTGTATATCAGTTTAAATACTCTTAAATCAATCTGAGAGAAAAGGAGAGGAAAGTACATTTGTTGATGAAGTAATTGACATCACACTTGTCCTTATCTTCACAGAGTCTTTTAGTTCCACCTGATTATGAATTCTTCTATGGCTTCCATAACCACCAAGTGAAACTCACAATTATAGGTCTGCTAGTCACACCTCATCATTGTCAGTGAAGCTGACATACTGTGAATAAATGGGAAACCCAGTACATCCAATTTAAACCCTGAAAGTGTCTATCATGTTGGATGTACTAATTAAAGACAAAGGACTCAAGGGCGACCAATTTGGAAAGTGCAGTGTGAGAAAAACTTGCTTTCTTCATCTTCCTACAAGTTTAATGATCTTCTGGTTTTGGGCAATGAAACTTTTTTCATCCAGTTCTGTCTAACACAGAAGATGATGCTCTAGAACTGGTAAGCAACATTATTTTACATGTTTACATCCAGTAGCCCAACCACAGAGTTTTTCCTCACTTTGGAGGCCACAATCTATACAGATGACTTCTTTAACCACTGGATCTGGAGTGGGCAGGGGCAGGTTAAACCCAGGTTATTTTTAGCTTTTCATTTTATACATAACAATTGTATTGTTTTAATAGAATTAGTTCCACAAACTCCCTCAATATATATTTCTATATTTACAATTTGTAATTTGTAATTTGTTAAATTCCCTCAATTAACTTTTTCAGCTGTGGGAAAAAAATAAATAGAAAGGCAGTTTTATATTTTAACGCATACATCTTCTTACTGTTGTTAACTTGTCTTGCCTGAGAAGGTTTTTCTTTCTTCCAGGTGATGCGTTTATGATTTAGTGGAGAGACAATCTGCCATTTTCACTGCAAAATTATAGTGCCATATTCCAATTACCCATCTGGGCACTTTTCTTTCAATTCAATGCTTTAATTACAATATATTATCAATCTGCTGGGTATGTCATATAATTATTTTATTATTCCTAGAACACACTAGCAGATGACAGCCACAGAAAAAAATCAACAACATGTGACACTGATGTGCTTTACACACAGCTTTATGGTACTTTGTTGCAATGCAATCAACGAGATATATAATAAATTCCTGCTGAGACAAATCGGTAACCTTATTTAATGTCTTTTTTCATTTCTATAGGACTATTATTTTATGGTTTCTAAGATACATGCAGAAGAGAATGTGACACAGCTTATATTTCCTGTGTTAACTTTATCAGAAATCCAAAAAACATTCCTGTATCTAGTTACTATGGTATTTTTATGGATGAGATTTCTCTCAAGTAGGCTCATTGAAATGCACCCTCTCAAATACCTCATTTAGATATTTACTGCCTACCATCTGTGATCTGACATCCCTGATCACCTCTGTTGTTTCAAGTACTCCAATAAGCTAGCGTATTTAGTAAGTATATAAAAATTACGGCCCTCTTCTTAAGAGAGAGACAGAGGGAGAGAATTCATTTCAAATGTTAATGTGCATTTGAAGCATTAAATCCTTTGTGGCACACCTGCTTTCCAAAGGTGAACTGAATTTGCACAGCCTTACGAAAACCATGGGTTACAAGCATTATCAGTGGGTAAAAATCTGTTCATTAACTGTTACCATTACAAAGCGTTTTTCATTAATTAGAACTTCAATTTCTGACCTCTAACAAACACAGCCATGTACAGCCTGTAATTTTGTAAAGACCCTTGGCCCTGAAGAGACCCTACTCTTGGCTATTTTTGTTTTGAGCCAATTGCTGCGCTCTTATCAATTAGATTTGCTGGATATTGTCAGTGATGAGAGAGAGAAGTTGAGCCTTGAAAGCATTATCCCAGTGGATTACAAGAATGTGGATCTCTCCTGTCCACATTCAAGAACTGCCCTTTCCTTTTCCTTTTAATGGTTGGTTTGTGTCAGAAGGAGAATTTACATTCATAAAGCACGATAGTATTTCTTAATTTGAAAATATAGTACCAAATGCCAAATCCTAACCTGCATGTTCATTTAACTGTTGTTAAAAGAGCTAAGTAAATTTATCTTTAAATCACATTCTGCTAGATCCTTGCTGTACTGTACATAGCTAAACGTCTCTCTAGCTTTGATGTCTCTTACCTGATCTCTGCTCAGCTATGGAATAATATAACTATTCTTTGTTTTTCACATAACAGGCCTGTGGCAGGAAGAGGACAGCCTCCCATCACACTGTCAGCCATTCCCATGTGTGCTCCACAGAAACACCCAAGGCTGTGTAATCCAACACTAATTGCCTGGAATGGCACAATGTGCGTAGTGTGAACCAGAGACTACAATACATGCAGCAAAACATCTTGGAAATGTTTGCCTTTTAGACATTGACTAGGAGAGAATCAAAATCTCAAACAGGGAGCAATTCAGGCCAATATTATGGAGAAGGCAAACCGGCTTTGTTTGATTAGGCAATGAAAAGCCTTTAATTTGTTACCATTGATTTTAGGCCTCAAGGCTTTTGTTTTCCTTCTGACATTTTTCCCCATCTGGCTGATTGTTAACCTAATTTTCTAAGACCTGCAGACAAGTTCGGAGACCTGTGTAATCTTATTTCCTGATATTTCCCCAATTAACACAGTCTAGGTCAAAAGGGTAACAAATCCCTCAGAAAAAAAAAAACATGACATAAAACTTGGAAGAGTTATGAGTGTCACAAATTAATGATAGTGTAGATAATAACAATGATAGTGTAGAAGGATGGTGAAGTGAATTTAAGCTAATTTTGTTCTTTTTTATGTTGTAAAAAAGACTAAAAGAAGTAATGGGTTATTCTGGAGATTTAATGTAATGCAACACACAGGAGAACAATTTGCAGTGTGATCCAGGAACACACATATTAGTATTTAAAATAAATGCAAAGACCAATTTCAATAACGTGCTGAAGTCCTGAAGTCTAAAATGGCTGTCCATTTATTCTTTCCAAAGATTAAGCAGCATTTTTGCAAAGTAAATGACATCACCAAATAAATGCCAAATTGAAACACTAATTTCAAATGATCAAAAGTATATTAATTACCTTCAACATAAATGGGTGAAACTAACTGACGGGGAAGTTTGGGACTAACCTTGACAGAATAAGAGATTCAGCCTTATAGATAGTTGAGAGGAATGCAGATCGGGTCGGGTGGCAGGATTTGGAAGAAGGATAATAGTGAGCTGGCTGCTGCTCAAGTTGTCATGACTCTGTGGAAGTCACTGCTTTCCTTTCTCATCTGCTCCACTCTATGGACAATGATTAACTGTTATAACTCTTTGAATCTGTCTTGTGTATTCAATTGGTGTTCAATAAGAAAATGTGAAAATTGTTTATTTGTCCTTACAACTACTTAATGTATTCTATATATCTGTTTCCTGTTAAAAAGCACAGATAAGTGACCTATCTGAAGGATAGAGAAAGGATATTGCTTAAGTTTCACTTATGAGCAGTAATTGTCATTTATTGTTCTGTGGGAAAAAAAAGACAAAGTTGTAAATATCGACTGTTGTGTAGAATATATGAAGTGGAAGGAAATTAAAATGGATTGGTAAAGGAAGAGAAAGAGGTGTATTAAGGAAGAGAAAAACATTAAAAATAAAGATGTCCTCTGATGTTGGACATCAAAGATAAAATCCCACCTGAAGAAGATGCAACACATTAAAATTGAATGATATGGGAACTGGGATGACATGACAGCACAGTGGTTAACATTACTGCCTCACAGAACTGGGGCCCTGGGTTTGATTCCCTGGAGTTTACATGTTCTCCTAGTGTTCCTGTGGGTTCCCTCTGGAAAAAACTCTGGAAAAAAACTCTGCAAACCAGTTTGCTCCCCACAGTCCAGAGGCATTCAGTACTGGTAGGTTGACTGGCTTCTGGAAATTGGCCCTGGTGTCCGCGTGTGTGTGTTTGTGCCTGTGTGCCCAGCGATGGACTGGAGACCTTTCCAGGGTGTATCCTGCCTTGCACCCCTGCATCCTGGGATGCCTCCAGGGCCACCGTGACCCTGAATTGGATAAGCAGTTGTTGAGAGTAATGTGATATGGGAAAGACATGATCTTAAACATAGGCATATTATCCAGCATTAAAAGTGACGTAAGGACCTGTGGATAGTGTAACTTAATATGGCAACATATTGCTTTTATAGCTAGACGAAGAGGGGAGATAACAGGTTCTCTGAATAAAGCTCAGTTTACAGCCAACACCCTGCATGAGTAATTGACGTACTGTAATGCAATTGAACTTCAGCCATATAACAAGCTGCAGCAGAAACATAATATACTTGAATCTGCTTCAGGAGAAGCTCTTTGAATACAAGCTCTTAGAATACAAGATTTGCCATGAGAAGTCGCTAAATTCCTGGCTGACAAGGCCTGACTTCACATGTGCTGTAGATGCTGGCTCCTGCAAAAAGTAATTGACTTGGCACGATTCATGTCTATAATATCACACTCCTTTGACTCCACAAAACCTGTACAAAATAACCTAATGCAAATTAGGCCTCATGTGACAGTTAATAAGCTTCTTTGCACCTGCAGCATCTGAAATTAACTTTAACACCCTAGTTTCCTTAGTGGGGTGACATCTCTTAAAGATGGTGTAACACCATTGCAAGCACAGGCTAGCTACAATACCTCAGTTCACTATGGCAACTGACTGCATTTCCACACATACTCTAACACACCATCAGTGCCATTCAAACATGATCTGGAAATGTATCTGTGCCACCTGCCTCCAAATCCTGTGTATTTAATATTTCACTTTCAACTACTCAATTTTCAGTTATTGAGTTCCTTCCTCTAGTCAAGGTGGTGTTCCTCAGTGTTTTGTCTGGATTCTCAAGTTTCTGAATCCCCTTTTGTCTGACTTCGGCTCTGTCTGACTAGTTCCTCTGTGTTACTCCTGGTTCCCCAACTCTCTCTTCTGACTATGACCCTGTCTTGGATTTCATCATGTACTTCTCTTGTGTTTTAGAACTTTGTCTGTTTTTCAAACTTTCTTTGGATTTTGGCAACCTGGTTAAATTCTAGTCTGCACTGGCCTGTCTGAAGGGGCCCCTAAATTAAATTAGTGAAACAGTTTCTCACTCCTCAGCCTGATCCTCTGTGTTATGCTGCTGGTGCTGGTGGATTCTACACTTCAGAATTGGCTCATACAATTTCTCCATGTCAATAAAGAAACTGCTTTTCTATTGTTTTGGCTTGACTACAAAGTTCACTGGTTAGTTCAGAGCTCTAGTACCTTAGAATATGGACTCTGTGAGGAAAGAACTCCTGATAGCCCTGATCTGGGAAAAAATAATATTTTTCATGGTTTGTTGCCACATTTTAACATTTTGTGTGTCATTCCCTTTATTGATCAGCAGCCTGGCTTGGGGCAAGTGCAGATGTAATATGCTTCATTTGTGTGATCGTTGATGAAAGTGATCTGACAGTTATTCAGTACATTTTCATGGATTTGAATTTCCTTGGAAATATTCCCACAAGAGCCTTGAACTGCCCATAACAAGTTAGCTTCCATTGCATCAGAAAATTTCATTTTCAGCAACCTGAAACTCTGTGCAGTAAAGAAAGTTGTGTAGTTGGCTGACAAAAGCTGTATGACAATACAAAAGTGGGCCCCAGTACTCAGACAGGCCACCAGCAAACATTAATTTCTCAATGTAAACATTCCAATATTTCCATTTCTTCTTTAGAAAAAAAACTAAATATATAATATACTGTATGTGGCTTGTAATCAGCCATGAGAATGTGGGAAAGTTAATTACAATTTCCCAGGCATATTTTTAGTTTCAAATCAATTGGTTTCATTGAATTTCTTCCACTTACCCCCAGCAATAGCAATTAGGAAGGCTACTTGTAAGCATTCCTCTGAGAGGCCAGTAAAATTTATTTTCCCACTGTATAGTCTTGGTGTTTCTGAGTCTTTGTTCAAATCAGAATACAGCCTAATCTGTTTTCACCGTGACTGTCTCTTGCTTTGCGTATTTTTTTTATTTGAACATATCACATCATACACATATACACAGATAGCAGAAATAAAAATATTTTTCCCCACTACTCACCACATCACCAGTAACCCCCTCCTAACCTGCCTCCAGAATAGTGTAGTAACTAAAATTATACAGACCCGACTGCAGCCCCATGCCTCCATTATCCTACCCCAGTACCAGGAACCCAGGTTCCACATAAAGAGTGGATAGAACATCCAGGACCCAGTGAAGCCAGAGAGATTAATATAGAGGTTCCTACTATCCAAATTATCAGACACAGACCAGCATTCAACTGGGTAGTCAGGTGTGAATATGGATTAGTCAAGAAAAAGTCAGCTGGCTCCAAAACTTATCCATATCTAGACGCTCCCAAAAAGTGTATAAAATCATAACAACAAAATAAAGGTCAAGGACAAGAGGGGGCTATGTATCCCATCTGATAGTTAGTATCTCATAATTTCACTGCTAAAAGCGAAGTATTTGGCCTCCACACCGTGGCTTAGCTTAAACATGTTAAACAGTTAAACCTAACATACCCATAGTAACCCATGGACAAACAATAGGCAAGGGGATTGGGACAGGTTTCCCATGATAACATTTACTGTACATACTGTATACATTTGAGTGAATCATTCATTTAAGTGACAAAAATAGTTCCTGACAGCTCGTATTGTAGCAGAGACTATCCTCATTAAAATATGTACTAGTATGTGAATCCCTTTATTCCTGTAAAGTGGAAGAAAGAAAGGGAACATAAGAAGTGTATTTTTCTGGAAAACAGGAAAATGAGAATGCCATGTTTTACTATTGTAATTATGGGCCCATAGTGCAAACTTTTTACAGACACTGTAAAGAATCTTGAATTCTATGTGGAAAGATCAGATTTTCCTCTAGTGGATGCTGAGATTCAAGCAGTCTCAAACAAACAGTGATCACAGAACAAAGGAATACAAATCAAATGTAAAGTCTGGCAGATATTTCTCTATTTATGGACAAGTTAGCACTAAGAATGATGCTATTAACATACAGTACTTTTCACTCAGAAGACTATTTATGAACATGTGAATTATGACATACAGTACTTAGTAGGTATCCATGTGGTGGAAATTAAAACTTTTTGAGTGACTTTTCAGTGAAACCTGAAATAACAAGTAGAAATTTCAGCCATATACTGTACTCTATATTACACAAGATTTTTGTTTAACAGACCTGCAACTAGCCTGGTAGCTGAACGATAGTGGAAGAAAGGGTTTGGCCTTCCTTCCTTAATGAAACTCTTATTGATTTCTCATCCACAGGAATCACTGCCTCGCAGCTAGTTCTTTCTGCTGGAAGTTCTCACATTTCATTTGTATGTACAGTAGTCTGTAGGGAACCGTTATCAAATGATTCTGAAGAAAATCTTGAAGGAATGTATTAGACCAGCACTAAAATCTAAGTTCTTCAATTATATTTTATTGTAGAAATCAGAGCAAAAATACTTGTCACTTAATAAATATTTGTTTGTTTCCTTTTCTAAGTAGTTAAAATTAAATTTATGTCCCATCTTAAGGGCAACAAAGGCTGCCTAAAATGAGCAAGTCATAAAGTACTGTATCTGGCCAGCAGCCATGTCATCCTGCAATTCACATCTAGCAACCCACTGAAGCTCAGCAAGTGTGGGCCTGGTCAGTACCTGGATGGGAGACTCCTGGGAAGAACTAAGGTTGCTGCTGCAAGAGGTGTTTGTGGGGCCAGCAAGGGGTCTATGTGGTCCCTAATGCCCCAGTATAGTAACGGGGACACTATACTGTAAAAAAGAGCCGTCCTTTAGATGTCGTGTAAAACTGAAACACTAGATGGTGTGTTTCTCAAAAAGTGTAGGGGTGTAACCCCAGAGTCCTGGCCAAATTTCCCATTGGCCCCAATATAGGCATCCTAATAATCCCCATCTTGAATTGGCTTCATCACTCTGCTCTCCTCCCCACTGAGAGCTGGTGTGTGGGGAGAGTACTGGTGCACTATAGCTGCTGTTGCCGTCCCCATTACCTGTAAAGTACTTTGAGTGGAGTGTTCAGAAAAGCACTATATAGGTGTGCACAATAATTATTATCTGTAGGGAAATATTGGCTTTCTCAATTATTGTTTTAGGATCTAAAAAAGTGAAGCTGACAAGTAGCTGACAAAGTATCAGATATGGTTAACTTTTTAGTTTGAATTTGAAATAGTATTTCAACAGTATTGCTTAAATCCAAATTATTATTAAATTAACGTTTTAATATTTTTTTAAACAGAAGTCACTGACATGGAATGTAGAGCAAGGAATTACTGTGCATTTTGATTTAGAATAAAACAAAACATTAAAAAAGTATCTGCCTTTCAAACGTTAATGGAGTGTCCATACAGCTCATAATATATTTTAAGTGATCAGATAAGTGATCATGTTCCATTCAAAGTTAAACTGTTACTGCAAGTCTTGAGATGTGGATTTACAATCTCTTAATGGAGCAGGTTATACATCACTCTGCAGTAACATCAAGCAACATCTGATTTTTTTCAAGTTTCATAAAATAAAAATCGTTTTTTTATGTACAGTACAGAAGTCATCCAATTTAAGGCCGCTGAATCATCTCAAGGGTAAGCCACTACCTCACTCTGACATTATAAACATGACCATAAATTGAAGTCTTATAATCTTAATATAAACCACACAGCTAGTAATAGTGCTGCAATGCTAGAAAATACAGATATAGGAAAATTAAGGTCTTTGATGACTGAACTCCTAACAAACGTAACAAAAGGACAAAACGTTTTAAGCATCTCATTTTTGTGAACTAAACACAATTTAAAGAAACTGATGTCCAATAAGAGTAAGCATAAACTATTCAGATTATATAGTGAAATGGGTATTCAAAATCACAGGGACAAACACACACCAGCTGTAGACAATGTGTTTGGTGTTTAGTTAATGTAGATAACAGCTTTGATGTGTCATGAATATCACACTCAAAGAGTGCAGCAAGTATTTGGAATCATTATCCTTTAGATCATTCATTGTATTGTAAAGCCAGTGTTTAAAAGAAAATCTATTGTGTAGCCAGGACCTGTTTACATCACCAGTTTGCAATAAATCTCAGTCAAAAGCACTACCAGACAAAGGAGGCAGGCCTGGGTGTACAGTATATGGTGAATAACCCATACTGATGTGAAATAATTTTTCAGATTAGAATTAATATCCAACATGTCTTATGGGTCCTTAAGTCATTTACCATTTTTCTGCTGCTTTCACAAGCCAGCATTTGACATAATGTTTCAGAATCACCACATATTTTGCATCTGTTCACAACTCTGTTGGGTTTAGGAGCATCAATATACTTCTAATCTGATTTGGGGCCATGTGTGCTATAATAATTAAATCATTCTCAGTGCAGAGAAAGCTTGCTCATCTAACACCGAGTCAATCAAGGGCACACCAAATGGTGAGCACAATGAACCTGAACAACTGTTGCCACATGTTCCATTATGATGCACTTAGAATTGCAGGACTGCAACAATCTGCAGGTTAACATTCTGATCACTAATCTGGATTTACAAAGCAGGTGCACTCTGCCATTGTAGAAGAGAATTTTCAGTGAGTGCATGAATTGAATACTGTTAGTTTAGATTTTTATCTGCAGTTAAAAATTAAAAATGTAAAGGGTGTGAATCGGTTTCCTTCAAATACATCACTCAATAGAATTGTGTGCTCAAGTGAATGTCCCCATATAATAATATTCACTTGTGAGTCAACTGTAGGAGCAGCAACAATGTATTGGAGTTCCATGCCTAGCTTTCCACACAGGGTCAAGAGTACCAGCTACACATCCATTCCATTTATACTGATGGAAAATAGAAATATAACACTGATTCTTTTTAGACTTGAACAAAGAGAATAAGGGGACCTAATACAAGTATCTAAAACCCTCAAAGTCAACCCAGAGCACTTCCTCAGAATAAATAGGATAACGACCTCTCAAGCACCTCAGATGTTCTGTGGCCCTCAGACGATGAAACGTTTCTTTTCTCAGCTGTTGGCATGTCACCCCTAAATAACCTCTGAGCATGCAGATCATTCTCATAATAATTACTACATTCTGTTGCTTTCCAGAGTTTCCTGTGTTGTAATCACTGCTCTCTGAAAGGGATTTATGCAGATGGACATTCTGGACCCGTATGGGGCCTCTTCCTCAGAGAGCCAATTTACTGGTTTGATGTGATCAGTCTGATAGTTAGATCTCACCTTTTTATTCTCAAGGCAGCTTCCTCACAAGCAGATCATGTTAATTACTGATATTAGTGGAGGGGATTTCAATAAATGTCCATAAAATCAAGTGTTATAGAGAGATTTTAATCATCTCATTTTGAAAATCTACTCAAAGGGACACTGAAAATTGATGGTGAAAAATGTGGTGATATTTATTTTTTATTGTAATGAACACTTCAATTCAAAATCAACAAATCTATCTCCTCACTATTTAACATGTAAATAACATAATGTACCCAGTGAGCTGTTGAAGTAAAAGTGAGCCACTTGCCTTTTCATTTTTCATTAATCTATAAACACCTTGTTTTTGCTGCAGCTGGTGGAAGCAAAACATGATTTTCAATAACTGATCCTTTCTTTAGAACCAGTGAAATTCAGCACCCTTACATGCCTTCTTATCTTCCTCAATATCTGTTTTCATTTACCTACTGTACAGACTAGGAAACTACCCCAGGGGTTTGACTTATTGAGTTAGCCTGACTGAGCACGTATTTTAGACTGTTTTAGCAAGGCATGCAGGTTATAGACATCTGACACACCAGTTTACTTAGACTTCAAAAAAATATTTCCAATTGATCTAACATGACCGATAATATAGAACAATCCAAAAATAGATTTGGCAACTCTGTGGGATTGATACCAGTGAAATTAAATCCGTAGAACAGAAATATATTGAAGTGCCAATAATTTAGTCGAGTCACTTGGTACAGGTCCAAGACAAAGCAGAAGGGGTCACTAGAGAAGAGCAACACCGCAGCCAAGAGAAAGGCTCTCCAATAGCATTGTTTGGAACTGAGCCTGATGGCAACCCCTGGCATTGTTATACATATATATTATGTAGATATGAAGAAGGACACACATGGAATGAAGAGTAGAATAATACAAAACATCTGAAACTTTTGCACAACAGTTTACATACTTGCAAATAAAATGCAGAGAACAGTCAGAGTACTGTATGTACCCAGGATGTGGCTCCCAAAGAAAAACTGCAGCACAAGTTGTCACGATTGTAATCCCTCCCCCTTTAGGGCGCTCCAGCTCTTTCACATTTTAGTTGATTTTGTGCACCTGCTTCCTGTTCCAGCCTCCCTACAAAAGCCAGACGCTCGCTCTGTTCCGGGCTCTGCACTGGAAGACGGACATCCGGAGGCCCGCCTACCACCGCGTCGCCCTACGTCCGCGGCTCAAGGGCATTGGCCTCCTATCGACGTCCTGGACCAGCTGAGTCCGGGACCTGGAGTGCCTGGTCCCGTTACCCCTTTTTATCTCCCCGACCCTTCGCCGGATCCCGCTCCAGTTTTTAACTTTTTCATGTCTCTTGGATTGGATCACCGGCTCTGGACTTTTGCCTGCACTGGATTTCCCTTCGGACTCCCTTTGGACTGTTTGCCTGGAACACGCCCCCCCCGAGCATCACCGCACCTTCGTCACACCCCCCTGTTTGTCTACCAGCCCAGTTCCTCGTCTCCTCCCTGTGTCTGTTCACTCCCTTCCGGATACTGCTGTCTGCATAGGGTCCTGGAAAAACGCTTCGTAACACGAGTAGTATCAGACTCTTTTACTCCACTTAGGTGCCTCTGTTCCAGAAACCCTAGAAATACTTTGTTTGCTATTTAATATATTCACAGAAATACCCGGCATATTCTGTAATATAATTCAGTTTTATCTTACATTTGCTACACCTTGCATTAATGTGTGTTGTTTTTTAATAGTCTTAGAAGAGACAAGCATTATGGAAATGAACGTCAGCGCAATATATTATCTTACAGTCTAGTGCAGCATTTCTCTTTCTGATTTGTGTTATTTTCTTGTGTATTACATTCACAAGTCTGTGAGTTTAGACTTTGGAAGTCTAACTAGTGACTTTCTGTGCATGAAAGAAACAGGAAACACTGCCCAAAAAATCTCTGATTACTTTTTAGCATTCTATCACCTTGTTATAGTTCTGGCTCTGTTTTTCAATGAGCACTGTAGATACACATAGTAAACTTCCATCAGATTGTATAAAGTGACAGATATGACATGTTTAAACTTCCTCTTACCCATATGTTTTTAGGATGTACTGTACAATAAACTTCAAATTTTGTTAACTTTTTCAATGTCAAGTTCTTTTCAAGAAAATAATTCATTAGAAGCAGTGCACTTTTATACTCTTGCTTTTGAAAGTGAAATGAAACTGAAAGTGAATACTGGACTGCTGAGTAAATGTAATGTCACACTAAGTATTTCAGAAACTGATGGCCTCTTTTCTGAAGACCATTTCTACTGCAGGCTAGTGCATTGCAGTTTTTGACTATTACAAGTGTTTCAAACACAAGAAACAGTTCTTTATTGAAATCTCCTACAATGCATTACTTGCTTGCCCATAATTTATCATTCTACATGCAGCTCAAGTGATATAGCATTTTTCTCTTCAGATGAGTGCTTCGGTTTTGTTTGTTTATTTCTATCAGGCTTTGACAGAATGTTTTGTTTGCATTACTTTTGTTCAGGGACATTATGCCATTATGATATTTTTTTAAGGCAATGTTTGATGTAAAATACTTTGGTAATCTATTACAATTTTCACAGCAATTTGCAACAACAATGGCTTTATAGGCGTTTTAGATAGGGGACATATACAGTATACTGTATATTCATAGAATTAACAACAAACTTGTTGGATTCAGTTTTGTAAGCGGTTGGGCATAAACTCACATAAGCCTTCTTTGCACGGTAAGGATGTCAGACCCTCACTCCTGGTGTTCTGATTAGATTCCCTTTGAACATATGCCCTTTCAAGTGAAATTAATCAATCTCTTTATCACTCCAGCGGCATCTGGAGCTACAATCATTACCCGACTGCTGAGAAAGAAATGAAAGTGCTAATCGCACAGGGAGTGGGGCTTCAGTGAAAGAAGGGAAAGTTTTTATTAAGTGCTAATCTGGGAAACAATTATTTGGGGTAAGGCACACATGCTAGTGAAAGAAATGTGTGTGAAGAGTCCACTAAGAACATACTTTGGGAATATTTGACACACATTATCAGATATCTGCTCCCCTCCTAAAACCCCACCAGTAAAACTTGCTTATTCTTGTTACAGCTCTCCATTTCCCATCTGTTGAGACAGTGGAAATTGTTCCTCAAAAAAGTATTGTTAATAAAATCATGCCCTTCATGACACCCAAAAGGCTTGCACAAGAAGTGGAGAGTGGCTGATCCACCAAGAGTTAATCTAAATGAACACCAAAGATTGAAAGTAGCTTTCTGAAAAGCACAGCTTCTGTAAATGTAGTAATACCTTGATCCTGATGCAGGGAAAATTATAGACTGTAGCTGTATGTCGTTTATAACTTCTAAAGGTCTCTTGACATATACCAGAAAAAAATGAGTCAGGAAAATAAAATTATAAACAAACTCTTTATTTTCATTAAATGAAGACAACATTTGTCAGTAATTTAAATAAATTCAGAGCAGCTCTGAATAAGTTTGATAATGAAGGTAAAAGCACACACCACAACAACATACAGTAGCAGAAAGCCCACCAGATACATCACAGATATGTCTGACAACTGTCCAATTTATAACTAGAATGCGCTATGTAAAAAAAAAAAGACTGCCGATGTTTTTTCGGCATTTTATGTCATTTTTCATAATTAGAGTTAACACTCTTTTGTAAATAAAATGGAAATGCATATGCAGACAAATGTAATTCATACATTCAATATATATTTATAAATCCAATATAGTAATATAGAAATATAGTATCTTTCAAATCCAAACCTATAGTTTGTTGGCTCACAATGCTGGCAGGTAGTTAGCCATAATCATAATTTTAATTAAGTATTAATTTCTTAACTAATACATTTTCTTAAAAAACATTTTTTATTACTCTTAATTTAGTTTTTTAAGTATGATCATGATCTCTGCCCCTGCTGTCTGGCATATATAATATCAGTGAACGTTTGGCCACAAAAATGGTAGATAAGGAAGATAGAGTCAAATTAAGACTGATTAAGACAAAGCCTCTACTTCCCTAAGGTTAGAAACAGTTGGTAAAGGCCCATCATCATAATTTTGTAAAGAGAAAGGAATTTGCTTTTTAAATACTGTGATTGAACTGTCTGCTGCTGGTTATCATTCCAGTTCATAATACCTCCCCATAATTTAGTTTGTCCTTTGGAGCAGGTCCAGGACAAAGCAGAGATCATTGCTGAAGATCAGCTCAGGGTCAAGGGAAAAGGTCTCCAACAGTATTGTTTGGAAACAACATAGTTGTATATTCTGTGACTGCAGTTTACTGCCTCTCATGCTAAGGACAGCTTTGCTTTCTGAATTAGATGGATGGATGGATGGATGGATAGATAATACTTTATTAATCCCATAAGAAAATTTATGAATTAATCATATTCTCTGCATTTAGAAATGTAAGCTTTTCTCTCACAATCTCTATGTTCAAAATTAGAGCAAAATTAAAATCGGATATATCATGCAACATGGTGGAAAGGTGGCTCAATGGTTAGGGTTGCTGCCTTGCACAGCTGGGACCCTGGTTTCAATTCCTGTGGTGCTGTCTGCGTGGAGTTTGTCTGTTCTCCCTGTTTTTGCCTCCGGGCACTCCGGTTTCCTCCCAAAGCTCCAAGACACAAAGGTAGGTCACTGGCTTCTGGTTGTGGTGCGTGTGCATGTCTGTGTCAGTGTGCCCTGTGATTGACTAACATCCCATCTAGGTTGTGTCCTGCCTTGTGCCCACTGCTTGCCTGGATAGACTCCAGCTGCCCTGCAACCCTGTCTAACTATTGCTTATCATTAAAGTTCATAATGCCTGCAACCCTTGGATAAACCAGCTTGAAAAATGGATGGATGGATGTTAAAAGAACAGATATGTGGAGCCTTGAGATGGAATACAAATTTATAATAAACTATATTTAACATATAGGCAAAATTAAATAGCAGTATCAGGCTATTGCAGTGTGTGGTTTATGGAATTATTAGCTTTCAGGACAGAGACATCCAGGGGGACTTCGGAGAATGCAGTCAACTCGTTGAGCACCTTGATCCACGCCCCGTACAGAGATTGTGTTCCCTCCATGAGCAGAGGGCCAGGAGGCACAGAGGCTGCTGAGGGGATCTGCTACCACTGAGGTCTCACAGCAGAGAGGGAGACAAGACTGGGTGGCTGAGCACAGGCAGCAGCGACACGGCAGGGCCTGTGCAGCATACAAAAAAGGCTTCCCCCGAGCTTGCAATGTCCAACCAATTCCAGGCCTTATTTGAGACGGATCAAGGCACTGACAGCCTAGAGGAAAGTAGGAGGAGTGATGGGCCCTAGGAGACCTGAGAGCCTACCCTCACAAATAGAAAGGAGGAAGGGACAGTGGAAAGTTATTAGAGTTATAGACAGTGTAGTGTCCACAAACGAAGGAAAGCCTCAGGTGTGGATTTGCCTGCCTTTCTGCGCAATCCAGAATTACCCAATTGATTGGTACACATACTGTAGACTGTGATAGTACGGAACAAGCTCTGATACCCCCGTTTCTTTCAAGAAATGGCTGAGGATGAGTTCCTTGGAATGATTTACTACAGTACAAATGGACTAGAAATAGTAAAGGGCCTCTTCCCGTTTGTGGCCTGAAGCAAGAAGCTATCAGCAGTTCAGAATCTGTATGGGTTAAGACAGAAACAATTTTTCAAAAGGCTTAATAGGTATTTTCTAAAGGCCACCCAATGTGATCATGAGATTACTATGTATGAAAACAGGAAGATATGTACAATATGCAGCAAAGGTGATGTTATATAACAGGAAAATTTCAACTTTAAACAATTTGATTGGGATAAAGTTATGAGGAATATAGGAATTGATACAGAACAAATGGGTAATGACAACTTATTAAACCAGCTTTTAAAAGCACCAACTAAGGAAGTTCCTGTTATCGTAATCTATTCATGTTCAAAATAGACTTTCATAATCACTACTGAAACAACTGTACATGGTCACTTTTTTGCACGAAAGATTGAGTATATCTGCATCTTACTTCCAGTAAAGAGAATGATGCCCAAACTTTGGCCTTTTTCAAGAGCTGGCTGGACAAAATTTAAAATTTCAATTTTTCAAACTATCACATCAACAAAATGGGCCTAGAGGCCACCTTGTTTGCAACCTTTCTTATGTTCTTGTGTTAAGATCTTTGCCTTAAAAAATATTTGAATTCACCAGGTTGATCATTTAGTCTGTAATGTAGGTACTGTAGCAGTTTAGATGCAGCCCAATGCCATGTTATTGCTAAAAGTCATTCATAAATAGTGTCATTTATGTCTATTGCTCTTGAAATTGTATGAGGTCTCCTGATCAATTTATGTCTGCTTTATTTACAACCATGGCTTGAAGCCATTAACCATATGTTGTCAGTGTCGCCTGCTCATATTTTAAATATGACAGCAGAAGTGCCAATACACTCAAACACACACCTACACACAAATAGTGTTTCACTGTTTTCTAAAACATTTTCATTTGGCCAGTTTTTTATTTATTTAAAGAAAACACCTAAACCATGTCAATGTCAGACTGCTGACCATACTCTTTGGGCATTACTTTAATCATGATTACTTATAATATAATTTTATGGTTGTAGTAATAACAGCAGTAGAAGGAAAAGTAATACCAGCTATTCTAGTACAATTAAATAATAAAGTGTGATTATTTTTTAAAAATAGACCTAACGCGAATTTAGAGATAGATGGGCCCTTTCTGGTTACAGAAAATAAAATGTGAGAAAATCTGTCTTTTTTATAATACCCCCACCATGCTAATAAACCCACCAGAAAGCATAGCAGTAAGCCATTACTTAGTCTTTGAAGACTGTAGGCGGATTACTCCATAAATCATTATATGTGATTGCAGTTTCTGCTGCAATTCTGTCACCACTGTGTTGCCAATGAAAAATCTACAATCTGCATATATATGTACAGTATGTTAACAACCTTGAGCAGAAGCCATGCAGTTGCAGTGATGATGACACATACACTGTACTACCCTAGTACCACACAGGGACTCAGGAACACTTCATTGAGACTTAGGAAAGCTATACACTGAAACTTCATTTTATAAAAAAGTGAGAGTGCATTTCTATTTTAAAAAGTATTATGTAGAAATACCAGAAATGGATATTATAAATATGTATATATGTACAGTATAAATATGACCTTAGACACCGAGTTTGAAGTACCTATGAAAACAAACTAAGGTAATAATAATAATAATAATAATAATAATAATAATAATAATAATAATAAAGGTGTCAATATTGTTAAATTATGATGTGCCTCTAAACACCGTGTTACCATGATCCTTAATATTAATGATTAAAAAAAGCAAATGTTTTAAAAATATAGTTAAAACAGAAAATTGTAATCAAAGAAAATTGTTCAAATTGTAAAATGCACTAATCAGACCTGGTGTGGTATTTGTGCACAGTAAATGGTGCACAAATTTGGTTGTCACTTAACAAGAAAGGCATCGCTGCTCTGGAGTCCATCCAGAGGAGAGAAGCTGCACATCTGCCTGCGCTTGAAGTAATTTCCCTCACAGGGTCAAAAGAGAAGTTTTTAAGTCTTGTGGAAAGAAGAGTATGAGGGGGCTTTAATAATTAAGCCTTTGCCATGGTGATAACACACCAAATCTGTTTAAATATATGGCAATTTAAATGGGTTTTGTATACACATAAAACAAAATTTGATTACCTTGTTTATTACACTACAAACAATAGTGTAGTTGAAGTAGGGAGCTGCGTCAGCATGCGTAGGCTGAAAAGGAACAAGTAAAGGTTTATTCCATGCTGAAAAGAGAAGGAAGGAAACACAACGTTTCATCCAAAGAAGGCACCACAGCCGAAACATTGTGTTTCCTTTCTTCTCTTTTCAGCATGGAATAAACCTTTACTTGTTCCTTTGCAGCCTTCTTGTCTTTTCAGTATGCAAGACATTGTAATTTACAAGAACACAGGAAAGTTTATAAGGTAGGAGAGGCCATTGGGCTCTCCCTAGTACGTGGGTGTTATTGCCAGCTGCTTGAAGGGCCGGCTATTTACCCAGGACCCAAAGCATCAGCTTCACCCACAGCACACAGCCACATACTGCAGCTGGTTGACACTCTAAAATCCTTTTCCTACTTGTGTCCACTAGTCCAGGCATTACTGCTGATCCTGGAGAAGCCCATGGAGTTGTGTGTACTGCTTCGATGAGCAATCTCAACGCAGAAGCACTGTGATGACACACCATGAGATGTCATAGCCCAGGGTACTGAATGTCTAAGGCTAAGATAAAGGTCTGAAATCACAGATCTCTGCGGCGTGACAGGTAAACACCCTGGATCTGTCCTACCTGTTTTCCATGTGTAGTATTTATCCTTTGGATCTTCTAGGTCTGCCTTGGTCAGTGTTGCCACAAGGAACATGGAGAGGAGAAGATACTTCCAAACCAGCCATTTACAGGCACCTGCTCCCGAGTCATCATTTAGAAGCATAGTCCAGACCATTGACTTCCGTCCCTTTCTTACTCCTGCAAAAGCAAAGCACAGCCGTTAAAGGAGCATTGGGCACGTATAAGCATTCCCATAATAATATGCAGCATTATTCAAAAAGAAAATCTTTAATGGCCTCAATTTAATATCTCATCTGGAGGAGAGCCCCTGCTGCAGCACAGTGTCCCCAGTCTTCATACTGAAGCATTCGAAAATGGTCTAGAGAACAATTCCACCTACTGGTCCACCAACATTGCTTACTACAGCAACCTGGACACTTACCACATCCACTCTTCTACTGTATTCTACTTTTAATGTTTCATGTATCAAATATGGTATTTGTGATATGTGAAATGTTGAACATTTTGTATTCTGTATTAATGTGTGGGGTGCTCACTCTGTTATTTCAGACTTGTCCCCCAGGCAGCATGTCAATTTTCAAAATTCACTGTCATTTTATCAATACTTTACCACTGAAGCTTATCTGTTTCTACTAAGTTTTAACATACAGTTTACGTGCATCTTCTACTGGCCATGATTTTGAGGATGCTAGCAGCTGAAAATCACATTTGAAGGTGAATTTTTCTGTCATTCCTCTGATCAATTATATTGACACACTGCAGCCTGAACTGTGTGTATATAAATTGAAAGAAAAATTGGTCAGAAATGAGAGATTTAGAGCTATAAAAGCCAATAATAACATTTAAATGTTGTGTGCGCTGCACAAAAATATTTTTTTCAGTCTCCCTCTATATACCGTATACATGATTAAAATATTTCAACATGATTCCTGAAGAAAGCCAGCTGTTCCTAACAATTTCCAAAGGCTGAGTTCATTCCAGTAAATGAGATTCTTATCCCTTTCCATTCAGTGAATGTCACCGCTGGCTGAATCTGGTTTAGAAAACACTTCTATCCCTGAATGCAAACAGGGCAGAAACAATTCCTCAGAGCCCGGTCTGAAGTAAATTAAAGTACCTATGCTAAACTGCTGATAGGTTCGAAACCCATTCCCTATTGGTTCACATAGACCAGGCATTTATGTACACAAACATATGCCAATTACATACTTATGCTTCTTCAATGCCAGAGAGCACATCAGGCATATTTCCTAAAGGATGTGAAACTGGCAAGTGTACAGTTTCCCATTTTTACCTTATTATACCTGCATAGCTATTTCTTGATTGTTTCTTACACAATGTAAAATTTCACTGTATAATGGTGTTTGATAACTAATAACATCAATAAGATCATTTAAACAAAAGGATAGCATTGTTATTTCACTGGCATCATTTGTTATTTGGTTTTATTTTGTGCTGTGTACTGTTCCTTTAACATTAATGGTGTTCTAATTCAAAAGGATGATTAAATATGATTAACCATGGAGAACAAGACATTTGTTCAATAAAGCTCAAAATGAGTGAGAAAGCTAAGATTAGTCATTCATATCGGTTTTCATCTAAGGCCCATGGCAAAGAGGAGGGATGCTGCTCTGTCTTTTCAATATGTCTGAGCAAAAATAACTCTTTAATTTGCTTATTTCTATCTAACCACAACAAATCAAACTTGTTACTATTCCACCAAGAAACAGATATTATAAGAGAACCAGCACAGCTTTATGAATTCTGCAAAGCATATCGTGAAAGCTGCATTTAGTCACAAGATCACACATTGCAGTTTGTCACAATCTGATACAAGTCCTCTATTTTAAATTCAGCATGCTCACCTCATAATAGTATGCGAAACATTCACTCAGGGATGGATTCTCTGTGTCTGCCCCTCGGTGAACAGGTGGTCACAATAATTAATGTTTGATTATGCCGATGAAACAACCACTAAAGTACTGTTGGTGGCAGCTTTCCATTTGTCTCCCCACATCAAGAGGGACCCTCCTCTCCACGCCACAGGCCTGTGCCAGATTGCTGCAGCAGCTATGATGGCATCCATTTCTGATCCTGTTAACCCAAGAGCTTCTCCTTGTTTATTCTTCTGCCCAGTTATTTGCTCAATCAGCCCATTTTCTGTGTGGATGGAATATCTGGGATTCTCATTACAGTACCTTTCTGTGTTTTACCCTCTTTTTTTCTTCCTACTTCATTTGTGAATTTGGGTTTCCATAGAAACCATAGAATCCAGGAGGACATGGAGGCCAAAAAACATTAAAAAATGAAAGATCAGTTTCAAGAATTTATAAACATTAAAAAATGTTTAAAGAGTTAATTGATTACATTATTCAACACAATACTTTTCCTTTGAAAGAAGTACAGTAGGTGGTGTTACAGAGGTTTTACAGAAGGCTGCTCTACCTGAAAAAAATACCTCACTGTATATTAACAATAAAAATAAATATGAATAAATCTTAAAATGTAATGTTGTATTACATTTGATGTATTTAATATTTCAAATGTGTGTACTTAGCAGCAATTCAGAAACTTATATTAATAAGAACAGCTCTAGTTTTATTGGGAAGAAAATGAAGTTCATATATTTTCTTCAGAAAGGTAATACATACCAGGTGTCAGAAGTCAGAAGTTGGGGTCAAAAGCCCACTGGATTATAGGAGAGGATTTAGACATTATGCACCACTACATCTGAGGCGGTTAAGATACCGATAGCCATGGTACATTTGTATCATTTATTATTTGTATATCCGTAGACACAAGGGTTTTTCAATAAAATTTTGGTTATTTACCTATTCCCATGTCACAGTGTCGGAAAGGCTGATATTTAAAATAATTCCCCATATTTGGAGAAAAGTAGAAAGATTACATTTAGCCCTTGTTATGGCTCCAGAACAAAAGAAAGACTTTGGTGTAATAAAGCCATGCAGTAGTGATATGATACAGTGACCATATTTGGCACATATAGGCTGTATCTTCTTGAGGGCTTCCTTTCAAATGCACACTGGATCACAAATCTTTTAGATCTTTTAAAAATGAAAAAAATGAAAAACACTGGGGTTCCAGTGAAGAGCCCATCTGGCATGGCAGGTTTCTTGCACATGTTTATCACCAGAAACTGATTCTGGTCTCATGGCAGTGTGGGTTTCAGCTTATGGTGCTGTAAAAATGAGCTTCTGTTTTTTTTTCCTCTTCTTCGTCATCTAGTATTATCTTTTTCTTTTACCAATATTTCTATTTGGTTGACTGTTCTATTGACTGTTCTTCACTACATTTCATGGTAGTTAATGTATAAAAATGAAAAAGATATATTTGGTTAATGTATTTACAGATTAATGGTATCCTACTTTTGCATGGGTTTATAAACAATATTTTCTCCTACTTGAAAAAAATAAATCACCCTGAAATCATCCCGACACCCACGCACAGTCTTTCCATGAAACACACGCAATTTTATTGTAATTTTAATAATTTTATTGCTTGCACTTGCATATTTTCTTTGTATTTACAAAAATGAGTAATATGGAGACTTTGAGACTTTAGCACTCAAAATGTGGTTAGAAAATAGCTGAGAAAGTGGTTCTTTTATCCAGAGTAGAGAGCAAAGCTGTTGCACCTGACAGTGTTATAGGTTGTGAAACAGAGTGCATACAAACTACACAGTGCAATAATCCCTGAAAGAATAGTACAAGTATATATATGCATTCACACATTCGTGTACTTAAAACATTAAAATTGAATGTTTAACCCCAGACTGTGGAACTGGAACCAACATGTTCTGAACGCAGTCAGGCAGTCAGTGTAGCATCTCCTTACAGTGTAGACGAAGGAGGCCTATGTCTCCAAACCCTATTGAAACCTATTGTATACAAAAGTAAACTAGAATCTCAAAGTAAGAGAAAATCTGTCTTTAACTTCAGTTGGGGATTTAAGTTTATAGGGGTATTTCAGAATGTATAATGACATTTAGATCCAGAGCAGTGCATCGTTAAGTTAAAATGAATTAGGGTAATTTTATTACCTGAATTGGAAGGCAGACAGTCATCCCTTGTACTGACTGCAAAATGTGCAGATTCCCACTTCCTTATGGCAGCCTTTCTGATAAGATAACTGACACTCTTTGCAGATAAACAGAGACTTGTCTTTCTCCAGATGCCTCATCCAGCAGCTAATCCTCTGTGACTCCCCTCTGGAAGATCATCACTTGAAAGATGTGCCGGTCAAATCATCCCGACAGCAGCCAGAGATAACCCAGTGGCAATTGTTAGGTCAAGTAGTCACTGAATGAAATTCCTCCAGGGACGATTCCAAAACTACTGAAGCTGAGAAAATAGAGAGAAAGGATTCAGTGAGGTTAGAGAACAAATTTAATTCTCCCCACTATAGTTTTCTACCTTATTTCGGCAATATGAAATGGAAAAATACAGTTAAGTTTCCTGAAAGATGTGTCTTGCATGACAGTTTTGAGAATAGTAAAGGGCTTCAGTCCCAAATCTATTGGCATCCATTTCTCTTTCTAAATTCCTTACATTAAGCACTTTCATAAACTAAAGCGCATTTAAAAATTATGGAATAAAAAGGCCTTTATTAATCTTTTCTTTAAAATAATACTTTTGTATTCTTAATTTATATATAGGGTAAACATCACTAAATTTTTCAACAAATGACCTCGAGAACAAGAAAAGTTTTAAAACGTTTTCATTTTATCTGTTATTTCAATTTTAAATGACTTGTTATTGTTCACAAAAAACATAGGTTATACAACTTTTTAATCAGGAATTGCTAATCAGAGCTGGTAATCGACGTGGTTCATTAGCAAAAGTCTCACGCTAGAATAGTGGAGGTACAGTATCCACCAAACTGAGCACCATGCCATTTTCTCCCCTTCACTCGGGCAGCCCCTGCACCAGCAGCAGGGACAGTAGGCAGTCCACTATGGTCACTCTTTCAGAGGAAGGCAAGGATATTCTGGCTGACCTAAACCTCCCAGCTCAAGCAGCACTGGGCCAGTGGCCTGGTGGAGTCCTGGTCACAGCTGTTTAAAACATAATATTAAGACTAAATGTCCCACCCGGTGTTCCCAACAGGTACTTTAAATGGTGAAGCCCTCCGAAATATTATTATTTAAAAAATTCCAAATACTATTGACATGTCTGCTTAAAAAACTAAATTATCTGCATATGGCAAACTCTAATACATTGCAATACATGTGGGACAGTGCACATATAAATGTTTTAGGACACTGACCCTGTGTGGCATAGCTGCACATTTTTCCACTTAAGATTTAAATGTGCACGCTAATTAATTATAATAATAATAATAATAATAATAATAATTGCTTACATTATATAGCGCTTTTCTGGACACTCCACTCAAAGCACTTTACAGGTAATGGAGACTCTCCTCCACCACCACCTGTGTGCAGCCCCACCTGGATGATGCAACGGCAGCCATAGTGCGCCAGTACTCTCACCACACACCAGCTATCAGTGTGGAGGAGAACAAAGTGATGTAGCCAGCTCTGATTATTAGGGGATTACTAGGAGGCGATGATTGGTAAGGGCCAATAGGAAATTTGGCCAGGACACCGAGGATTTACGTAAAATTAAAATAATATCTTGCAGATGTATAAAATGTGTTTTAACGGTTGACATTTAAGGTTTCCATTTTCATATTCACCACACCCACGACTAAAATATTTAAAGCAGGTAAACAGCAGTACTATGTCATGCCATTTACAAATATGTACAACATTGAAAAAAAGTAAATAAAGTAAAATTAAAAATATATATATATATCTGAGACCTCAACATCTAGAGCATTTATATAGTTTTAAAAGTAGTCTACTATAAAAAGATGAAGACAAATGTAATTCTTTCTTTCCTCAGTTTTCCCACTGTTAAGGAGATTGTGCTTTGTATGCAGTTGACAAGCATCTGCCCCTGTGTGCCAAGTGGTCAACAAGCCCAGTTGTGTGTAAATAAGCTCTGGAACACAAAGCCAGGCCATAGGGATTATGCGTACTGCATGGAAACCACCCATACATGGCTCCTCAGCGCTGGGAGGGTTTAGGGCCAAACAACAAAAGGACCATTTAGGGATTAGTTTACCAATTTATCTTTATCAAGCCTGTCTTATCAATGTTTTTCGAATTGGTATACATCTATGTCAAACACTTGTACTGGTTATTCTTCCTGGCTGACATGCAATTACTACTTGTCTACGTTAGGCCAAACCCACCTGGGAATACAGCCCTTACACTCCCTGTTTCTATTAGCCCTCGCTTGGCCTGTGACCGCTGCCTTCCAGCTTCACTACCCTTCAAGTCTTTTCGAACTGGCGCTGTTTCCCAGGGAGTTATCAATTTTCCATTAATCCCTTGTTTAATTTTTTCCTGCTTTGTGTTTTTTCACTACTTTAAAGGATCTCTGGAATAAGGTTTATTGACTTAAGGGGAACATTTCAGCGTCACACACATTAACACTGGTTCTGATGGGCAGTTCCAACAAATTTGCAGAAGATCTTTAAAATGTTTTTCTCTTCCAAAAATCAGAACTAGTGTTAAACACAGCTTAAACATGCTACCCGAGTTGTAATACATCATAATTACTGGCCTAAGCCTGCAAAGGCGATGGTACTATTTTTACCACATATTATTCTGCCACTAAATGACAGTTATTTCAGTGTCCTTTAACACACAATTCTAGATATAATGTTTGCTTAAATCTGTGCTTAAAATAATAAAAGAAACTGTTGCTGAAAGCATCACAACCAAACACTGAACTGAGTTAATCTTTCTACTATTGACTTTTTAAAGACCTTGACGCAAACAGAAGATTTGATGTATTCTGTAGCAACTGTCAAACTATTACAGTATGTACAGTAGCCTTATGGAAATTAAATGGGCTTTTCAGGATGTCCAGATGTAAAATATATAGTATACTGTATATATATAGTTCTCCACGCTTAAATTCAATTTTGAAATGACCTAATATTAGGTTTCACTTTTGACAGTTTAATTTGTTCTTAAATTAACATAAGGGACACCTTCTATGAGCAAGATACAGAAAACAAATGCTTTATGAACACACACCAGAACCAGTGGAGAAATGTAAATAAGAAATAGGATTTGGTGTGAAGGTAGGATTGTATAACTCCTTTATTTGTCTTATAGAGCTATAGTGATAGCATACACTGTGGTGCAGCCTTCCAGTAAGGACACATTTATCTTTTATGAAGTAAAATAAATCAAAAACTACAGAGCTGCAGAACTGAATTTCAGAACAGGACAATACTTTGTTTAGATATCCCTCTGTAAGTACAGTTTTAAAAGATATCATTGCCTGTGGGAATATATCCAATTTATCTCCTGTCACTCCAAAGGCACACTTTATCCAATATCTTTGAGCCATACATTGCTGTGTTTGCTTATCATTGCTGCCCACTTGGGCCAGTATTGGGCTGGTAATACTGCTAAATAAATCGAAATAATAATCGGGTGTCAAAATAACAAATCAATAAAACATTATACATATTAAAGTTACAGTCTCATTGCTTTACTTGGACTAGTCTACTATCAATGAACACTACTTAATTCAGCAACCAGTTGCTGAATTACCATATTATTCAGTTTACTAATCAATCCATTATAAGCAAGGTTAATGTGTTCATATTTCTGTTGTTCAAATTATGTTAAACTACAGTACTCTTATCTTTAGGGTTGTACCAGTCTATCTGGGCTAAATACCACATATGATAAATAAATTAAATCTGTATTCTGTATTCTTTTAATGCTATCTCCTTAACAAACATTTAATGGCAGTGCTTATAGTTTACAGATCTGCCTAATGGATATTTTTGGTAAAATGTACTTAGTTGCATGTGTTGCTAACTTTAAGCATTTAAGAAATTAAGCATTTTAGTACAACTTAACACAGCAATTTACATCTCTCTCATCACAGGATTTTCCTCTTTTAGGGGTCTTTTTGAATGATCTCGATACTATTTCACACGTCTATCCAAAAACTGTAGCTTTTAAGGCCTTGGTTAAACTGCCACCTCTTGTGAAATAAGATTGTTGCTTTTTTTTTACATTTCAAGTGAAGTGTAACAATAAAGTCTTGAGTTTCAATACTGCAATTTGAAATCCCAAAAGGAAGGATGAGACTAAGTGCTAATACAAAAAAGAAAGACCTTAAAAATTTATGGGATATCTGCTTTCTAAAAATATTTATGTGTTGTTTTTCTTTTCAATGTCATGTGTAGATATAGGCAAATTGGAAACAAAAATGAAATAATGAGTTTCCTTACAGTTTGTTTGCTCTGAAATGACATTCATGTTTGCATCTCAGTGGAAGACCAAAAAAAAAAGACTCCTAAGTTACACAGAAGAAATGGAATCTGTCATGAATCGTCTTTAAAGGTTTAAAAAGAGAAAACAAACAAGATAGTATTGCCCAACAAGGTCAGAGGATAAAACTCCTGTCAGGCCTGCAAAGGAAAAACTTCTTGTCATCTCTGATTTTAATTGGGTGCTCTTCACTTCCTGTGTGCATGTATCCAGGCTAGAAAAGCAACACACAAGAGCAAAGAATACTGTATTTTGGAAAAGGAATTGAAGAAAAAATATTGTATCCAGTATTCTAATTAAAAAGATACCTATAAATGAATTAATTCCCAGTCCACAAGAAATAAGACACAGTACAGACCTAATTAAACTCAGCCTCCAAGTGAGGAAAGAAACTACAAATTGTGCAAGATGTTCCATCTCAGTGCCTACCCTAGTTAAACAGTTTATAATTAACAAAATACCTTGAACTGGCACTAATACAGCAGTCTCAGCTGCAAAGTGATAAGAAAGCATGGAGAATGCAAATACTCTGAAGTGCTTCCTGGTGGCAATATGGAGGGGAGGGGTTATTTTTAATCAGGTTATGGTGGCTGAGGTTCATTGATAAGGCAGACCATCAGTCTGTCCTCCACCTGTCTCGGACAATCTGAACAGCTGTCCCAGCAGCTTAGTGGATTTAAACTAGGAGCCTTAGTATAATACATCTAGCAGTGGCACATGAAGTGAAGCTTATTAAAGTTAGATCTACATGTAAACAGTCCAAAGGGTGTGGAACCAGGGATGAAATTGAAGGTTGGAATGGCTAAACAGTTTCGTTCCAGATGTATTTCAATCACATTTTCTCTGAAAGGAATTTACACCATGTTTTTTAACAATTTTTACATCATTAGTGTTACCTCATCGTACCGCAAGTATTCTGAAATAGCCTATTAGTTTAATTTTTTACAATGTGCTATTCGTTTTAAAGTTACAGATTTATCTGTACTGTGTGTTTTTCTTTTCATGCTGAGTTTTCAAAAGCCTGGCTACTCATCTCGGCTGTTGTGCATGTTTCATTACAGGAATATGCATTGCTATACTTCGCAAACTTTCATATGTCCTTATCAATATTAGATTAATCTGCTTTAGGAAGAAAAAACATTGACAGTTTTGAAGCCAGCAAGCATACCAACTGCTGTGTAAGTGCTTTGACATAGTATATAACACAGTGTTACGTCCCAGTGTGTTCCATGCGTTTGTTACGTTATTGTAGCATCACACGGGGCGCTTTAGCCATGAGCACGCAAGGCAGGCTGAGATCAGCACCTGGGGGCGGGACTATGGGACTGTATATAGTGGGGCGGAGGCTGGGAGACAGCCTCTTCCCTTCGTGTCTGTGTGTTAGGGAAGATGCAGCTCTGTAACCCCTGTCCTTGTTTGTGTACCTTTCCCGGTTCAAGTTAATAAATGTGTTGTTCAACCCCATTCCCTGAGTCCCATGCCTGCTCCATTCCATACTGAAACCCGCGGTTGTTACATTGGTGTCAGAAGCGGGAGGATGGACAATGAATGGCCATTGATGTCGGACTCGGAGACCCCCTAAAGCGCCTGCTGGGGGCGAGCAGCAGCTCAGTTTATTTGGCGGCCCACTCAGCAGAGGAGGGATCCTTTCCCATGTCGCCTCAGGCCATGTGGCAGGAAGGAGACACCAGACCAATAGAGTCTAGCCCGCCACCCCTGCACCAGCCGGCGCCGGTGCGACCGAGCCGATATAATGGGGAGGTCCCATGGCAACTGTTTGAGGCCCAGTTCCAGATGGCGGCCTGGGCAAACGGCTGGTCTCAAGTGGAGATGGCAGGCCACCTCGCCGCGGTCCTGGAGGGGAAGGCCTGCCAGGCGCTGCTGGATGTACCCGGGCACCACCGATACAACTAAGCAGCAGCGGCGAGGGCGCATACCCACACTTGTTCCACACTTCCTGACTTTGTTTGTTCTCCCTTCCAATTGGTTCATTAATTCATCCATCTTTGGCATTGTGACATCATCATCAATCAACTCTCGACCAATCAGAACTCGGCTTATTCAGTATTTAACTTGGAGGTTTTCAGAATGAAGGGGTCTTTCAGTTGACTTCAGTTGTGAAACGCCGAAGACCAAGTGTTTCTGGTTTTTGTTTTGTAGTTAGGTCAGCTTTCCCTTACTTTATTAGCCAGCTCCATTTTGTTTGTTATTTTCTTTTCTTTGGCGCAGCCCTAGTTCCCTTTCCCTGTGTGTTATTGTGTCCTGTTTATGTACCAGTCACTTTATTCACTTATCCATCCTAAATATTACACCCCTTTACCTCTAGACACTTGGGGTCGTAACATACAGGGTGATATATTCGTGAATATCGGTAGACTTCCACTATAGAACCAGTTTATTCTGTATTGAAACCCGCAATACATTTGGTGAAATTGCCTTTTTTACTTAATACACAAATACTGTATTTGAAAACAAGCCTGTTTTTAAGTATTACATGTGTATTACATGTGTGTATGTAATTACTTGTGGGCTCTTATTAATTTAAATATACAGTATATGAGTCTAATCATGTGCTTACTACATGACCTACTGCTGTTTTATGGATAACTTAAATATCTAGAACAAGTAAAGAGTAGATTGGGGTGTCTTTCCAGAAATTCCCTGCAATACAACAGATAACAAAGAAAATTATTTTTTTTTTTTGGAGGAGTAATTGGTTAAATAAGGAAAACCTACATGACAAACAGATGTAACAGCTATGGCAGAGGACAACACAAAACCCTATTTTGTGCTTGTTTTGAGGTTGCTCTTTAGTTACAGTAAGGCTGAGGTTATTTGGAGGCAGATCTGTGAGAAGCCCAGGGTGTGGTCCTGCCTCCCACCAGCACCGGGAGCAAATTGATTTCTGATGATGAATGGATGGTGCTTTTGGAGATTAATGAACATCACATAGAAATCTCTATATCAATTTACATTTACATTAATACATTTATTTTTTAGACCTTATTTTCTTAGACCAGAACACTGCTTTGATTTCAGTGGTATTTTATATATTTGTATTCTGTTTATTGTACAGATACAGATCCCGGTTTCTATGGTAACTATGCCAAACATGGCCTGTGGGCCAGGATCTGGGATTGAAAAGGGTGAGCTGGTTCAAAACTTTCCGGGCAAATCCAGTCTTAAAGCTGTAGATGAACAAACAATTTACTGTACTGCAAGGGCCACTTCCTCACTGCAGATTGTCTGCTAGTTATAAAATTATCCCATTTTATTCAGAGTGGTGCTTGACTGTAAATTGAATCATTTTATCACAGAATATTTATAGTGTCTAGAACAAAGATGAAAATAAAATACACAGAATGTATTTTTACTGAAAGTATTGTATACTTCGCAGTGACTGAAATGCAAAGATAGACCATGAGGAAAAAACAGACACGTAGACTAAGTATGTCTGGAACTTTGTAAATGAGATTTCGTGAGTGTATCTTTCTACATCAAATGGACTTGGCCTGATGGTGCCACATCCTTGTGAGAGTAACTTATTCATTTAACTAACACTAAATAAAATAGAGAGCATGCATGAAGTGCCTATGTGTATTGCCCTTTGCCTGCCCAGTGCAATCTTTGCATAATAAAAGTGTAAATCTGAACCTTCAGAAATGGAATTGCATGTCATCTTTTAAAGGTTATCTTATTTATTAGTGAGGGTTTGTTTAGAAACCACTATCCTTCACAAACAGACAGAAGAAGATGGAGTGCATGCAATAGTGAATGAGTCAGACACTCTAGACAGATCTGTATATCACAAACAAGCTTGAGATGCAACAACATCCTAGGCCTACTATACTTTTATATACATCCCTATATATTTACTTTCCTATGCAGAAATAATTTGTTTCCTCTACCAAAATAAGCATTTCAGCCTAAAACCCAATGCTAAACACTGTGAATTATACAGGTCGCCTTGCTCTAAGGCCAGCAGCATGGAGCCTCACTGGCCCTCTCCCTTGCTGGTGACATTCAAAGTATTATGGAATGCACAGAAAACTGACTGTGGTCAGTGTGGCCTTTTTGTTGCAGTGACCTTAACATTGAATTAATGCCTTTTTAAAGGTGACCTGATCAGGCATTGTTCCACCTGGACCTCGTTGGGTAAAAGTGCACTTAAGAGCTTTCGTGTGATTGGCAAGTTGCAATGCCTCACTGCACAAGCTGTATTGCTGGTCAGAGGGCTTAAAACAAATTGACAACTTTTTGTAAAAGTACATAAACTATAACTATAGTATTGTCATTCCAGAAAATGTTGCATTTCTTTTTTCTATCAGTATATATTATAAATTGTTTTGAAGTGGATTTAAGTGTATCCTTCATTTTGAAATTTACCAGTGAATCAATATTATATCTGAATACCAGTGCAAAATCCCTTTGACCTTCTAAGACAGTAATTAGTTTTAATTATGTTATTAGCCTTCTTCCACTCACATTAATTTCAACAGTATATTTTCTTCTTTTCCTTTCCAGGGATTACAAAACCTTAGCTGTTTTTCTGCATCTGTATGGAGATTCAATTGACACATTGGTTTGAAACTCTTGGATTAATAACTGTTATGCCAAATGTTGAGTTGTAATTTTCATTGGACTAAATGTTTTCAACAGGCAGTTGTGCTGTATATCTTAATGAGAAATTCTATAATTTTGGTAGTGGAGAGTACAGGCCTTCACCTAGAGAAGAGTCACGCTATTCAAAATGTATGAAGTCCACTGAAAGTTATGGGATTAAGTCATTGCAGGTTTACTGATATGTCTGTCTCGTCCCACAGGGGCATCTATGTTGGCCTTTATCTTTCTGAACCTGGACAGAGAAGTTCTTTGGGTGTTATTTCATCCTCTACAAAGAGTAAGGACCTCTGGAGACTGATGGAAACTTTCAAAGTATAGTCAAGCAGAGCAGTAGAATAACTGTGATGAGAGGGGCAGCTGTACTCAGGGCATTTACTTTATGTGTATATTCAATGGTGTTTTTCTGTGCATGACAGATGCAGTTGTTAATCTTACCCTCTCCTGTTTACTATTTTACTGTTCTTCACTTTTTTTCATTGCTTGGTCATCTGTGCTGCAATGGCATAAGACTCAGTTCATCATTTTGAATGAGAATTTGCTCTCAACTGAATTATCTGGTTAAATAAAGGATGGTTATGTCCTCCGAGTTATTCTTGTAAGTCAGCAATTACTGTACCACACTGCAGCAGAAAGGTCAGCTGAAAGGAAATGTAAAGCAAATATTGGCATTTTTAAATTTTAATTAGCTACTCTAACACAGCAGCCAACTAGAGTCATCACAATAAACAAGCAGGAGCTTAAATACTTTTTATCACTAAAACAAAATTTATGCATTTTAAACATTTGTTTGGAAACACATTTTCTTAGAAACACTTTAATTTCTTTAAGTACTCCACAATATTGAAAAAGAATCTTTAGGTCTTTAAAACAGGTCATAACAACTTGGCAATGAATGACTGCCAAACCTGATGACTTACAGTACGTTCACAACACTAGACTATCATCAAGGTTAAATGTGTCAAATATTATGCCAAAGAGACAGCCTTTTAATAAAGGCTATTCTGAAGCTGAAAATGGAACAACTGCAGTTTCTCTGCCCAGAGGTTCACTATGTTGGAGAAAAAAATAAACCTTTCTGAGCTTTTTTTTCACTCTGAAGTTGTATTAGAAGTTTTCAGACCCATGTGCAACATAAATTACTAAAAGAGGCGGAATGAGCAGAGGCTTATTCAGTTGCTCAATCCAAAGCTATTAATCCTATTCAGTACTCTAATGCAAAAACTCAGGAAAAAAATGAAAGCTTAACTTCTAAGGATCTTGGAGTTCAAAATTAACCTGCTTTAAATTTCTGGCAATCATGCTTGTTGTGAAATCACTGTGTTCTTGAGTTCTTAGTCAAGCTGTCAAGTAGGAATGATAAAATTGTGAAGTAACACAGTTTATCAACTCAGTCAAACTGAATTTAAAGGACACACTGGTTTTCACATTAGTTTTAACCATAACGCAACAAGTGCTAGGATCACTGTAGACCCCCGAAGAAAGGATGAAAGGTATAACAATTAAGCAAAAAGGTCAAAGGTATGTATACATTGCCAAAGCAATGTCACTGTAAACATACAGAAGGAGTGAAAATTATTTGGCACTAAATTCCTATAGACAGTATATGAAACTCATGTCATCACACTCTCTTAGATTTTTCATATTGTGTGAAGTGATTCTTTCAAAATTTGGAAACGTGAGAGAAAGCCAAAGATTTCGCAAGAGATCCAGAGTTCAAAGGATTGGATGGTGAATTTAGCAGCAAGTCCAGAAGCTAAATCTCTTACTTCCTGATTTCTGACTCTTGAAATTTTTTATTTCAAAAAATTGGAAAATGACAAGTAGGCAGTATGCCATCTAAAGCAAACCATGGAAATGTATTCTTTCTTCTTATTGTTGTTTCAAATTAGTCTCAGAGTCATCTGCCTCTTGGAACTGAGATAGTAAATCAGCGTTAACTCCTTTCACTTCATATTTACACTCCTGACCTCCCCTGCCTGCTGCGATACAAAATGTGTTGAACATTTTGAAAATGTTGAAAATGTGTTAATCCAGAAATAGATGGATTAAATCAAACTGTTTGTCCACTGACATACAGTAAAAATATTTTTAGGAAGTATCAGGTTTTTTTGTATTTGTTTTGTATCTTGGGCTTTTAAAAATAGAAGAGGCTTTATTTATAATGCCCCCCAAACGAGCACATACAGTAGCAAGGGCAAGGAAGGAAATGCTGATTCTTTTGTGCTTCAAAATGTTTCTTTTAAAAGAAATTTCAAGTCCCTTAGAATTTGCTCTTTCATACCTGACACAGCAATTGCTGTTTAATACAACTTGCTGGAGCTTTTCCTGTACTCTTGCTTGGAATAATGGAACTCTCAAGTGTCACCTGTAATATCTCCAATCTTCTTCTCATGCTGAGATTGTGAACCAACACAGCACACTTTTTGTGTCAGTAATTTCAAGACCTAAACTATTCGAATGACCAGCACACTGTGGCTACCCTCTCCTGTCCTTTTCCATTGTCTGTCAAACACATACAGAAGAGGAGAAAAGTTACGATCCAAAAATGCAGTCTCCAAAATAAATTAACATCATTTAAATATTTTAATTCTTCAAGAAAATTAGCCATTTGTTCTTTTGTTCTCCTTGCTTGCTTTAATAGTAAACCCAAACATTATACTTTTCTCCCAGATGCACATTTGTGTACACAATTAGAAACAAAGGGTTCCTTTATAATGTATTCATGAAAACAAATATCAAAGTCTTAAACTAACTGAGTAACCATACAGAGAAAAAGGATGTATGCACAGTCCATACATCTCAAACATTTCAGTTACTTTCATTTCGCTTAAGTGCATTATTTATGTTTGCAAATTCTTTGACTAGTTTGATTGTTATCTTTTTAGAAAGATCAAAGCAGTTTGGAAATAAATCCAACTCAGAGAAAAGTTAGCTTCCTTATCCTTTTTTTTCCAAAACAATCACACAAAGTGGGGAAATTAATTTTAAGATGGCTGGATTATATAAATCACAAATACAGGGATCATGTATCAAAGAAGACAGTTGTGCTGCATCATTGAACCCTGTCGTTCTGACCTTCCCTGCTGTCATGCCCATTACAGTTCAATTAATGACAGAGGCCTGCTGTGGCCAGACGGAGCATCTGCTGTGCCCGCCTGGCAATAATTCAATAAGAGCACACAACAGGAAGATATAACGTTGAGTCTTCCTATCTCATCCACCTTCCTCAGGGAATACAGATTGGTTCAGTTAGAGGAGGGTGAGCGTGACCTGGAGAAATCATGGATATGCAGGACAACACAAGATCTTTCTCAACAGACCCAGATGGTTAATTGGATTTCCTTTGCAAGCTCGATAATTGTTGCTGAATTCTAAGCCAGATTCAAATTATATCTGTACCTGTCGCCACCTAATGTAGAGAGATTATTTTTTAAAAATGATACTAGAAACCTGGTAACCTGGACTGGAAATGCTCAGTGTCCACTGGCAGCATCTCACACCAGAGGAGATCGTTACCCTTTCCCACTGTTTATTGAGAAAACGACAGAGAGAGAAACAGAAAACTATCCCCCACACAGTGCAGCATTTTATGAGAAAAAAATATTTTTACAGAACTGCTGACAAAAGATTTAGGGATCAGACAGCGTTTGCTCCCCACTGGGGCCCTCTGTTGATTACTGACGAAGCACAGTGTTCTTCACTGCCAGTCATGTGGCCCAGAAGAGCTGCAGATTTGACAACAATCATCTTTGTGCTGGTAGCTGATTTTGCTGGATTTCTTTAGGTCCAGCACCTACTTTACTTTAGTGTCATAAGAATATAAAAACATTTACAAACTTGAGGAGGTCATTTGACCTACTTCACTGGAGTTTAAGTAAAATTAGTTAATTGATCAGAGGTTTTCATCAAGTCGGCTGGGTAGCTTGTTCAAGGCTCTCTCAAACCTTTGTGTAAAGAAGTGCCTCATGTTCCCAGTTTCAAATGCACTTTCCCTTATGCTGACGTCACACTACATGACTTTTCCTAGGATTTTCAGTCATAGCCTCATTTACATAATCGTGAGAAAATCACAGCACGTTGTAGAGAGTTGCAGCACACGCCCGTTACTGTCAGCTGTGTAGTGTTACTCAGTCATAACACTCTTAAAAGCCCGTACAACTCTTTGCGACTGAAAACGGGTTTGATTTTCTCATAGCGAGTTGTGTTCTTGTGAGATAATGAACCCATTATATTACACTTTATAACGCAATACTAATTTGCTTACAATATTTGTTTTAAAAGTGTTTTATATTTTTAACTGTGTTTTATTTTTGTAAATTTGTTCTATATTTATAAAGAAAAATTATATTTCATTATATTTCGTTCATTGGCTGCCAAAATGAGGCGATCTCGCAGTACTTTTGTGGCGCAATACAAGATTTTGAACTGTAATGAAGAGTTGTGAGGGAATCATGTAATTAGTCACCCCCTGCCATTCCTAGTCGTATGATTTGACACCCTCTAGGACAGAAAAGGCAGCGACATTCAGCAACTGCAGTCGTTAAATTTGACATGCTCTTTGACTAGAAGTCGTGTCGAGTCCTGTAGTGTGACGCCAGCTTTACCTTTGGTTTGTGTCTTACTGTTGGTTCTGATTAAGTCATTGGGTTGATTTTGTCAATGCCTTTGAGGTTTATGAATATTTGAATCAAGTTCCCTCTCTGAAAGGCAGCCAAGTGTTTTTGGGTATGATCTATTTAACATACTGATAGAAAACCACTACACCACAGCTCTGCGCAGTGAGTTTGCATCTAGATAAGATCAAATTGAAGGTGGTCTTCTTAACAGAAGGCAAACAAAAAGGCCTGCTGCAGGCCTGAATGTACAACACTTACACGTTGTGTGAGAACATTTGAAATCATTATAGAGACACTTATCTGGATAACACACTCTATATGTGGACTTCTGAAATAGAAGGAAAGTCAGTAATCCTTAGGTTTTCAGGTGCTAGCTATCATCCTCTATTCAAATGCAGCCGCTGAAATCCATGAAGTAGAACAGAAAGAACTTTAAGAACCATAGCACGATTCCAGGCAGGGTGGTGGTGACAGGATTGCTGTACTAGATCTTTCCAAAGAGTTTTCCAGGCTTGAGCGGAGGACCTGACATTGCAGCTGGCTTAGTGAGGCAGTCTGGCCATTATCCTCTCACCTACAGTATGTGAAAAGGAACTTAATTCAGAGTTCCAAAACAACTGAATAATATATTAAATTACATATATTAATGCATCACTCTTCTTGAATAGTCATACAAATTAAGTTCCATTTGATATATTTCTGAACACTATAACATAACACATAACGTCCTAATTCAATAAAATTATTTTAAGTGTCTAAAAAAGCATGTAAAGAGGACAGAGTATAACAGGAAGAAAATCTATCAGACCCAGGGAAAGACCCAGGGATAGTTATTCAAAGCAAATGCTTTCTCTCTTGTAGTCGATGTGGTTGAGATGTCTGCAAGCTATTATGTTATATATGTTATATGTTATAAGATATATTATATCTCTGTAAAATAAAAGTCATTTAAAACCATCAAAGTCAGAATCAATGCTGAAAAAGGAAAAGCAGTGACATATCTACAATAAATTCAGGTTATTGTGGGACACTATAATGTTGATCCAATGCACAGAGACCCAAAATGATTTCTCAAAACCATGTTTCACTTTTGAAACAAGCATTTAAAGATGGCAAACTTTGAAAGGCAGATCCTATCAACTGAGTATCTTTGTTTATGTCTTGATTTTTTTCTACTTCCACATCTGGAAAAGCATGCTAGATGCAATTACACATCATACTGCAAGTGAGATTGATTATATCTAACCTTGATGTGGCCTTTGAAATGAGAGGTGGCTCAAATTGTCTCTATCTGAAAAGGGGAACAATACATTTCTCAATCAACTGATAATACACAGATAAGACACAATCCAAAATCCATTAAAGTCTGTTGTAACTGTTAAACTTTTTTGCAATTTCAATTGGTTGGAAACTTCTGCGTTCAGCATCAGTTACCCTCCAGAGAAGAACAATAGTAATTTTAATGAGTTTCACTCTGAAGTAATTGTAATGTACCCTCACTGAGCTTAGTCAGCACTGAAACACCACAAGTTATGGAAAAAGATTGGAAGGCATCACAGGTAAATTAAATCAATGACATTCGAAAAGATTATTTTCTTTACCTTTCAACATGAAATAAACCTTTACCTGTTCCTTTGCAAATTAAATTAATATTGCTCAGAATTTATTAGTCTTAGCATTTAAATAGTAGAGAGAATTGATTTATTAGCTATTGTTGTATCATTTGTCATCTTAATAGAGAATGTTGTATTCAACAAATAAATTTATTTTGGCCTAAGGTTGTATTTAGTTTAATCTGCTTCTAGCATTTAAGTTTCTTCTTCAAAGTAACAGTACATTGTAACAGTTAAGAATAAGAGAAGCATGTATCACTACCTTTTATTTACTATCAGGCAGGAGTCCCAATTACCTCAATCCAATTACCTCAAGTACTTACTGTAAGTATGTTTCCTAAGTTAAGAAACACTGCTTCTAAAGCTTTGGTAAAAGATGTAATGTTCTTAAGAGTTGATACTGTTATAAATGGGGAGTTACGAAATATCTGAAAATCAGGAAATGACCAAGCAGATAAATCAATAAGTAAAATCAATCTTAACCCCTGGCTTGTAAAAGATTTTTGCCAAGAATATAACTGAATAGCTGGTATAATTAAAAACACAGTTCTTTGTTCTCTGTCACAGCTTTGGTAAAAAATAGTAATAATTCAGACACACTTGGTTAAATATTTTTTTCTTAACAATGAGAATACACACACTAAACTACACACAACATAAACATTCTGTATAACATACAAGTTATGCCTTGTTACAATCTCCTAACCACTCAGAAAAATCCCAGACTGTAACCAAGTATTCAGCTTTTAAATAGTATAAAGCCTTCTAAACTAAATAGAATACAACCTGAGGGTATAAAAACTCTCTTTAAACCCAGATTTTTTAACGAAATGAATGGGAATCTATCTCCCGATTCTAAAATGTACCCACAAAACAGGAGAGGACGCTTTTAACCAAGGGATTCTTTACACAGGAAAACAGAGTTCCCCAAAAAACACAGAATAAAAGCTCTCTTAACTAGGTTCAAACAAGGAGCTCTCACATCTGATCTTTCTTGGGGTCTTGGCTGTTGTCTCTACACCCTGTCATTTACTGTCCTCTTATATTGTGTCTTTCTGGACTGTTAGTTGACACTTAATCATTTACCCATACCTTAATTAACTAAGGAACAAGTAAAAGGTTTATTCCATGCTGAAAAGCGGAGGAAGGAAACACAATGTTTCGGCTGTGGACCCTTCTTCGGGTCTTCACACTCAAAGAAGGCTACACAGCCGAAACGTTGTGTTTCCTTTCTTTCCTTTTCAGCATGGAATAAACCTTGTACTTGTTCCTTTGCAGCCTATGCTTGCTGACGCAGCCACCTACTTTAATTAACTAAAGTATACTGTCCTAAGCTTTATTATTTGATCACTAAATCTGGATCTCCTACACCTTCAGCCAAACATCCTTTTGAGGCTGGAGATGAGGATACTAGTCAGGTGTGACCTATTATATCTAGATTCTAGTACTCTAGTAGATTCTGTACTCACCTATAGCTGTAACGATACAAGAAATTATCTCTGATCAAAACACTTAGTAAATATCCCGTTTCATGACATATTATTACAGATAAGAGTTTTACACACCCCTCTGTATCTGCCCCAGGCAAGGGGACCGGAAAAAAAGTGATCGAACATTAAAGCATATTCTCAGAAAGGGAGTGAGTCTAGAGGGACAAGATTGAGTATCCTGAGACTGGGATCAAATGATGCCTTTTCACTTACTAGCCATTTGGAGTTCTAGATATCTTCACACAGGAGTCTGGGGGATTCTCCCTGTTTGAAAGGCCATATGGTCGAGTACCATTTTTATATGAGCTGCATTAGTGGAAAGACCATATGGGCGAAACCATCATCTCTTCCTAAATACAGCCAAGGAGCCGTAGTACCGAGCAGTGATGGGCATTACTGCATATATAGTCATGATGACAGAACAGATAGCTAAAGTTACACCATTAGCTGTTAGAAATACATTATATGTTACCAGCAAAACTGAGGAATATTTATAACCAACAAGACAGCACACATTACTTTAAACCAGAGGATAGCGTATTGCTTTTGTTTCCTATTCCAAAGGGTCAGTTGTTTGTAGAACTGTAGTACCCATAAAAAGTCTTAGAAAAAGTGAATCCCATGAAGCATAAAATCTGTCAGAAACAGATTTATCATGGTGATTTGCTAAAATCTTGGCTAAACCCTGACCCTCAGGTCCCTCAACCAATTTCATGTGTGCTGTGTAGCAGAGTCAATAAAATAAGTCCTGACTTCTGTGAAGATCAGAAAACCACAGCAGATTTGTTTATTGAAAAAACAGAGATGTACAGTATTTAGTCTTGTTCCTAGGAGAATGCATACCATACACCATTGCATAATCACTGCCTTACTGAGTGCCTGTAGCAGAATGAATAAATACTAACTCTTTAGGCGTTGGAGAAGAACAATTGCCCATGTTCTAGGTCCATTATTACTGTACCAAAATCTGATGATTTTGTAATGATATTTGTCACCTCAGTGAGGTTTCCAAGTTCGATAACTAACTGATGCCCAGGGTGGATGAGCTCTTTGACCATCTGGGTGCTGTACAAAGGCTACTGTGAGGTGAGTGAAAAAAAAGAAAAAGCCCACACTGCTTTATACAGCGCTGTCTGATTTCTGCAGAGCTCTGGCAACCTTTCAGAGGAACGTGGATAAACTGTTCTATCCACATGTCCAATATACCTCAGCCTCAGCGTATTCAGAGCTGACTGGGAATTCCATTCTCAGCATCTTCAAGGTGTTGTTAAACAGTATCTGGGAGGCAGGATTAACCATCAGTCCTCAAAAAGTGTGAAATTGATTTCGGGCCAACCAAATAGCTAGTATACATTGTAGGAAGAATTTAAAGGTAATCACTTCTTGATGCTGTAATGAGTGGCTCCAACACCCACACTATTATTGCTAATAATAATATGAATTATTTGAATTTTTGCAGCATTTTTTACCGTAAGAATCCTAAAGTTTTTAGACTTGTTTCTATGTTTAGAATCAATGTTGTCTCTTCACAGTACAGGCAGAGAAAAGTTCAGCTCCAGGACACCGCTAAGACAGAAAGTGTGAGCACAGATTCAGCCATGATGAAACCAACTCTTCAGTTCGGTCTCTTAAAATCAGAATACCAAAGATTTAAATAATTTAAAAATAACTAATTTCATTTATCACGTGAACCATAACTTTTTTTAAGATTAAGTTAATTTGGACCTCTCAAGAAATAGTTTGATTCAAAAACAAGATAAACAGAGCTCTAAGGTTTTGGAGACACAAAAATAAGTACAGGGGAATCAATATCTTGTTATTTTGACAGTCACAACACAAAGTACTACTAGAGAACAATGGGTTCAATGCAACTTTCACCACCCAATATTTGTCAGGCTGTGTGTTTGCATTCAGAAATTACATGGTGTTTGCTGAAAATTAACAAGTCTGATGCACTGAAGAAGGAAATTCATCAAACAGTATCTGAGCTAATTTTTTTAACTTCCTAGAAAAGGTGAAAATCTGTTCGGCAGTATTTTTAAAAATCTTTGCACAGTGTGCACTGCCGAAGGACATATACCTGCTGAAGCACTGCACAAGTACAAAACCCTTCAGTGTCTTATTCCCCTGTAGTCAAACAAATGCCGCATTTTCTCTTACTCTCACCAGAGGGTTTTGAGTTTATATGAAGTGTAACATCTACAGGAATTAAAATGAAAAACGGTTGTAAATTGCAGTCTGCCTCACTGCTCAGCACTCTGACTATGATGTGGGTCAGAGGTTCTCAAACTGTGGTACGCGTACCGGCAGTGGTAGGTGGAGTGCCGCCACGTGGTACGCCAAATGACCCTGGAACTGTGTCGTGTGCGCTGAAAAATCGGGACGGGTTTTCATATTTTGTATTTTAATACTTGTCGAATACGCAGCCTACGTACTACGATACAGTGCGCGGTAATACTTCAGTGGACACAAGAGATACTCTGTAATTCTATACCACTCTATAGGAATGCGTGCTATGGATGCAAGTGACCAATTGTATTTAAAAAAAGCTACTGTATCTCCAGCAAATAGGGAGAAAGGAGAATGTGTGTGATTTTGGAACAATGCCAACGTTCTAAACACAGGAATGCATAGAAATACGTGCCACGAACGCTGGTAATCTTGTCAGCACACGAAAGCGTGATAACAGAAAAATATTTAAGAATGTTCTAATTTGAGAAAAATACACAGAGCGTCTCTGTGTTTCGCTCCCATGCGCATGAAATAAAAACTTTAAATAAATACGGAAATAAAAACGGAAACGCGGAAAAATGCAAGCTTGCATATTGCTAAAGCAGGTAAGCTACACTATTTTTGAAGAACCTTATATACCGTTGGCAAAAGAGCTGACACGTATTATGTGTAGAGAAAAAAATGCTAAACAGCTCGACCTGCTCCCCCCCTTCCCCTGAAAGACACAGTCATTCATAGAATTGTTGAAATGAAGGATTATATCAAAAGTACACTGATAGAGCGCATTAAGATGAGCAGATGTTTTTCACTGCAATTAGATGAGTCTGTAGTCGATTTGGCCAATTTGCTCATTTACGTTAGATACGAGTTTGAGATGTCCCATGAAGACTTTCTGTTCTGTAAATCGCTACCAACAGGAACTACAGGAGAGCACATATTTCAGCTTCTGAATGAATTTATCGAAGAGAATGGCCTCGACTGGATAAAATGCGTCTGAGTTTGTACAGACGGTGCTAGAGCAATGACAAGCCGACATAACGATGTAGTTGCACGAATTAGAGAGGTTGCTCCAGAAATTAATGTACGCATTACAACATCCACCGCGAGACCTTTGCCGTCAAGAAAATGCCTGACGATTTAATATCTGTTAGACTCTGTTGTGAATTGTATTAAGGCTTGAAAAATTAATTCACATCTGCTTTGCTCAACTAAACAGACTCACCCCTCTCACTGAAATGGTGCTTTTTTATTAGTTGTTGTTAATGTTTTTTTTCTGTAAAACACTTTGAGAAGCCACCTTTAAAGGCGCTATATAAAATAAAGTTTATTATTATAATATTTATTATATGTATGTGTGAGTGTGTGTGCACGCGCGCTCATGTTGGTCATTGAGAATTTCTGGGGTTCCTATGAGATGATGACTTGTAGGTGGTACTTGGATGCTTTGGTTGGATTAGGGGTGGTACTTGGTCCAAAAAGTTTGAGAACCACTGATGTGGGATTATGATCTCTCTACACTGTCCTCTTTAGGACCCTGATTTCTGCAGCAGTTTCACAATGCCGTTGAGGAGGAGGACACACTTCGTCCACAGCTGGAAATACATCCCCACAGGAGGTGAAGCAAGCTTTACCCACTAATGTACATTATCTTTATCTACAGCACTTCCACTTACTCATAAATCACCTATTGAAAACACAGCCATGTGAACACAGTTTATATGAATTTGGGATTTTTATTTATTGTCTCATTATTCCTGTTTTCTTCGGTCAAGTCTCAATCAGTAAAAGAAAAAACACCTGACTTAAGTAATCTGAAAGATTTTTAATACATAATCAATGATTGTGTGAGAAATTGAAGAACCTTCTTTCCCATTGTGCTCTGGGTGATAAAAATCATACACGTTAAAGAGAATGCCATGCTTAAATAAAAGTCCTGATAATCTCTGTCAGGAAACTGGGGAGTTTGGTTGCTTTTCTCCTGACAAATATTGGGTCCACTCTGGAAATAAAGACACTAAGGTAAATCATCATTTTAGTATGGGTCTATACTGAATGCAGGTAACATTAACACAAGCTTTGTGTTCTTGTTTATTTATTCTAACTTCTTACATTCTAGCAACAAAATTCATGTATTTGCCAATTCAGACCGGACTAGCACTTGTTTGGCAGAGCTAAACACAAAGTTATATTTTTATAATTATTCTGTATATTTTACAATACCTTTTTTTTATAATACCACCACTATTTAATATCTGCAGTTCCTGTATATAAAAAATGTAATATATAATGCATATGAATATATCTGAAAATATTTTATCTGTATTACCTTTCTTCACTTTTCACTTTTTTCACTATTCACCTTTCTTTAATTGGTTTGGTATGCGAAGTAAGCAATGTAATTTATTACATGACTAGATTTTCATGACCCTTGTTTCATAATTAAACATCAACTCATGTTGTTGTTTTGTTCATGCAAAAGTCTGCAAGTGCCAGTTACTGCTCCCCAGATGAGCCCTGCACTGGCCCTGAGACCTGTGTGCTGTCAAACCATCCAGTCATTTTTCACACTGGAGTCCTAACATCAAAGGGTATGGTGACGCACAGGTGGTCCAACACCAACAGACAGCACCACTGATCCACTGGCATGCGTCTGGCCCCCATGGCTCTCCAGTACGCAACACAAGCCAAGGATCCCCCAGAAAACGTCAATCCAAGAGGCCCCCGTGCTCAGTGCTCAGCCCGCTGGAGTCCCCTTCCCACAGTCAAGAGCCCCGAGGCAACATCTGACAGCCCAGCCTGAATCCCGTGATTTCCAACTATGGGCACATCCTGCCCTGTATTCCCCCTGGATCATTCCTTTTCCAGAAGAGACTAGTACAGGCTCCCTGGGTTTCCTTGTTTGCGTGTCATTTTCAGGAAGATGTGGGATTGTAAGATAGTTTGTTTCCGAGGCATGAATATAAACAAGAAACTCCCAGACTCTACTGTAATTCTACATGAATAATTAAGTCAACATAACAACTGTCTTTACAATGTAAATTCTAAACTGATGACTCCTTGAAATAAAAAGAGTTCACTTCAAAATTTTTTGGAGCTTATATCTAAATGACAGAACTGAAGCATAAATATGCATAAATGTTTTTAAATAATGCATTAAATAAAAATTATTTTTATGATATCAAATATATTATTATAGTGAAATTATTTACCACATATTGTTATATGACTTCATTAAATTGTCGAATTATGTTATTTTTACAGTATACTTGTATAAGTCTAATACACTCATTTTGCCTGTGTGTAGAATACTGGTATTTAAAAATGTTTAAGATTCAGAAATCCCATTGTATTTATGTTTTTTGACACAATCTTGTAACAGGCTGCTATTCAAAAGGCAAACCAGATGCTGCTCAGAAACAGAAACTATAAGGCAATGATTCAGCCACAGGCCCTCCACATGATAAATCTTATCCATCCATTTTCAATTACCCCTGAGTCTAGTACAGGCCCACAGTGCGCCAGAGCCTAACCTGGCAGACAATGGGAGCAAAGCTGGAGACACACATACATAATGGGAAGCAATTAGAGACAGAGACACCAATTAACACAGACACATATTAAAAAATTAACATAGACATAGCTTTTGGACTTTTGGGGAGGGACCAGGAGTACCCAGCAAAACGCCTCATAGCCCTGTGGAGAATATGAGCCCCACACTTAGGGCCTCCCAGCCTGGAAACAAACACAGGACCTATGAGCTGTGAGCTGCCATCCTGCCTACATGATAAATCACCCAGACCAATTCTATAGCATGGTCTCGCACACAAGAACTATACTGAATTCTATGGGCTATTCCCCATGTAACCACAGAAACAAAGCAGGGCCATTGATTGCACATACAGAGGAAGTGAACTGCAACACCAGTCCTGTCTGGCTAGAGACACCCTCCCTAGCTTGTCCTGAGCTTGAACACTTTTAGTGTGCAACGATGTAGGAAAAAAAGATGAAAAGACAGGAAGGACAAACGACAGAAAATCAAAATTTCAAGACATAATAATAAGCAATGTTTTATAAGTTTCTTTTTCATTTTTTTTACATTCTACAAAATTGTGCAACTCTTATCAAAGTAAAAATGAGGATTATTAAGACATTTACTTGCCTTTTATAATATTAGATTTAGCAGTAACATTGATTTATGAAGTTGTGATTCCTTTCTGAAGAAAGAATATTCAAGAATGTTTTTGCAAAATTGACTTTTTTTAGAATTTTTAATGAAGTAATGTGAATGAATTTACTCTCAGGTTTATTTCAGGCCATACAAGGCAGAATTATGCCTGAAACGTTTTATGGAAAAATGTTTTCCCCTTATCCTGAAAAGAAGAATCTACCATCAAAATTATATCCAGTTTTCCCTAGCATAATGGTTAACCAACAAATATATATCATATTAAAATTTGCTGTCTTAAAAATTAACAGTTATTCCAGACATCATAAACTGCTTTGCATATTTCATATTTTTTAAAACATGCTTATACTATCCATGTAGATCACCTGGGCCTGTTTTACCTTTTGAAAAGCAGTAGTGAAGACATGGAGCAGAGAGGTGCTGTCATACATCTATTGAGCTCTCAAATTTCCTTGTATTTTATCTTTCACAATAGATCATGTTCTTAAATGAAGAAATCTATATTTGAAACTAAATCTATTTCACCCTATACACAGCATGTTTGTGTTCCTTTCTCCTGTCATTTATAGTACAAGCTTTGCTTGTCATGCTTAGTATGATTCACATTCTTGTTGCCAAAGACTGCCTCTGTAAACAATCAAAAAGCAAAAAGCTGCAAAACTACCCAGAGTACTATTAACAAGAAGAGGCTATTGTAATTACATTGTCATTTAGGCAATAACATTGCATTGTACAATATTCATCAACAAATTGCATCACATAAATCCTTAATTAAACACTACTATTTCTGTTATAAGAATATTCTCACGCACAAAGCAAAAATTATCCAAGATCTTTTAAGAACTGTTAATTGCCACTGGCTCCTGTCATAACAAAAATGTAGCCTGGATTGAGTGAATACACACAATTGCATCTGCTTTGATAAAGCCAAAAGAAGACACAGTGTGCCTACTAGCCCCTTGCCAGCATCTCTCCTGCTATCTCCCCTCACTATCTGATCTTGTGTTAAAAGGGACCTTTCATCAGAAAGGCAAACTGACATTTTCACATGCTCTTTGACTTCAGATCTGCATCCAGCAGCACGGAAAAGCAACACCGAATTAGAGTTAGGCAAATCCAACAAAATGGTTGTGGGTGACACGTTCAGTCAGTCATCTCCCGACTTTGCCTTTTGTTGCCTTTTGCAGATTGAGGTCTGGAGGGAGGCTGAGCTTTATCAGTTCTAAGAAAGGGACAAGGCAGAAATTATTCATTCCTCAAGCTCTGCCATGAAATCTTCCTAAACATACTCAGAAATACAATTACAGTATGCATGACTGGTACTGGTTTTTGTATCAAGAAGCAGGCAAAAATTGATTAATTTTAATACGTTTCTCAAGCATTATCCATCATTGATGATTTTCCAATAATATGACAGTCAACTTGCAGCTTGGATTCACGCCCTGACTTCCGCTTTGATCTGTCAGTTTTAATTTACCTTTTCAAATGGATGGAGCCCAGAACGGCAATCACACACCACCAGCACAGAAATTCATTCATTTTTTTCTTTATTTTCATTACATCACGGTATGGAATTGTAATAAAAGAAACAAGTCTTACACTTGATTGGTTACAAAGAAATATACATAATTAACTGCCACCAGAATGACCTCATGCATTTTTCTAGGAATACAAGAAGAACTTATTCCAAGTATTAGGAAAGAATCTATATTTTTTAAATTTACCAGAATTCTGAGATCTCCTTTTTATAACTTCCGCTTCAACCCCTCAATATCAGTTTAACCACTGTTTTTCTCTTGATGTGTATTTTAATTTCTCCACCAAAAAATGGGAGTGTAAAATGTTTGATGAATGGGGTCGGTAGACCAAGGGCAGGATTCTAAAAAATGACTGTGCATCAAGACAGAAAGAGTGGGATGAGTGGAGTTTCACACTAAGAAGGTGAATGTCTTCAGTTTTATTTTAACTGATTTAATTGATTATGCACATCTGTCATCACCTATCGTGAAATATATTAATTATCCACATAAATTATCTTAAATATGTAAAAAATACTAAGATTGCATCTTAAATTTTAAATATAACCAATTTTAATTTTTTTTTTCTGATCTCAGTAGAGTCATGGGTTTTCAGTGACTTAAACTAGGAATTTAGAGAATCCGATAACATAATAAAGTTTGATTAAAGTCATAAAAATACAGTGAGGTATTTAGCCATCACTGGATTATGCTTTAATGTCTAAAAATGAAATACCATCTTAGAACCCTTCTCAATATATTTTATGCTGTCAAAGGTCAAAGTAAAACAAACCAATTCTCAATGCACAGATATAGATGGAGAAATGGGTTTAAATATATAATGTTTCAACTCGTTGAAGTTATAAGTAAATTTCTAAATGCACAGGTCACAGGTCACGCAGGTCAATCTGGTCTCTCCTTCAGTTTAAAACACAAATTTATACTGTAAATATGGTCCTTATTGAGAGAAGGTAGATGCTGAAATCTAACTACACTACATAGCCCAGTGGAGTCTTTCTCCTATAATTGTGGTTTCTACAGGAAAAAAATTACAAATTACTAAAAAATTCAAATCTGTCACAAGGCTGAAAATTGCTTCTAATTCGTCTCCAGAAAAAATACACTTAACTTTCCAATTCCCTGTTTTCATGGAGGCTAATGAAACCAAGCTCAAGTCGATCGTAACTTTCCACCAATTTGATCCAACTTGACAAAAGTCACAAGTTCAAAAAGATATCTTGCTTCAAGCTGAAAAATTCCCTTGCCTCGAATCTTCCAAATTCAATGTTAATCCACACCACTCTTGCTAGTCTCAATCACTAGTTTCACTCAGTCAAACTGAGGTGTGCCAGTTCTGTGTTCATGGCTACATTCATTCATAAAGCTGGGACTCTGTTATTCAAAAACCTCAGCGAAAAATATAATTTCTCTTCAAGTGGTTGTTTGATAATTTGAGCCTTGCTGACAGAATTATACATCATTCTGTTTAACCTCTGCATCTTCAGTCAGATAATGTCATACTTATGAATTCTCGACTGCTTAATGTTGCATCCTGCTGATTGCAAAATCAATTATAATAATCCTTTTATCCAGTGCTGGTGTTTATGTGGAGTAGTGTCTTCTCACACTTGTGAAAGAACGACAAGACCAGCAAGTAAGTGAAATTGAAGTTTCCTCTTAAGTGTAAAAACTGAGATCGGCAAAACTGCTAAAGTTTATAAAACACTGAAATAAAAAGTGTCAGCTGTTCTTGTTCATCTCTTGATCACAAAATCCATCACCAAGCAATGCAGAGGATTCGTTATCCCTCCGTGACAAAAGATGTCCACTCTGGAGAAAGACTAGAATGCTGCAAAGGATGGTAGTGATGCTCAGGCTGCCTGGAGGGTCCTTAGCAAATGTTTCTTTCATAAAACTCTGATTTACATTCAAATAACCTTAATTGAAATTCACAATATGAAAAAACAAATGAGGAAAGAGATATCCATCATGGCTTTTCAGCTGTTCATAACACATTTATTTAAATCTCAGCAGACTGGAGACAGGTATTGGCACTGTACAATCCGCAATCACAAACAAACATTACAAGAGCAGAATGATGGAAACTTGAAAATGAAGGAACTGGTCTCAGACCTGACCTGAACTGCAATCAGAACTCTGGCTAAAGCCAAGTATTTAAAAAGTCAGTCATTTTAAGCCTGCACACCAGTTGGCATTAATTTGGGTACCACGCCAACTAAACAACTAATCTGGGTACTTGTTTTTGTGTCAAGAGCATTGTGCTCTGCCCTCTGTACAATATCGCTCAATATCAGCACATTTTCACCTGCAGACAACAGGACGAAAGTGTGCTGCACGTTATGGACATCTGGAGTGAGACGTGTTTGCAGCAATCCCACATGTGCTGAGTTTACTGAAAATGTTCCATCATCTTGTTAATCTGCGTGTAAAATTTCCATATGCAGAAAAGGCAGTGGTATTATGATCATTAATGTATTCTTGTTATATATGCTTGTTGTAGTTATCAACTCTAAGTTGTTAATACTGTAAATAACATGTTCTCGTAAAAAGATTTTAAAAAGTATATTACAGGGGTCCATTTTTAATACCATTTAGACATTAAAGAAGATACTCAACATGTCAGGCTGCAGGATACTTGAGGGTCCAGCATAATTCAAATCCAGCCCTATGAAGGGAAGCTCATCATATTGCTCAGAAATGGCCTGTCTGTTATAATAAGATGATAAACAAAAGCACCTAAACTGCATGTCATGGCACTGTAAATATTACAGTGGAAAGTGAGGACCATGACACAGGCTGCTTCTGATGAAATAATGAACTTCCTGGGGAATGGCTGCAGCATGGAAGACTCTGCTGTATTTTAATCAGGAAGCTTGTGAATTAGTCCACACAGAGCAGATCAGGTTGGTAATAATCTAGTCTGGGCGTCAGGAGGTCTAGTGCAATCACCACAAATAACTGTTAATCACAGCAGTGGATCTTTGCCGATCATCATCAACAGCACATAAGGTGGAACTCAAAAAGACTTTCATAAGAAAGCATAAGACACTGCTATTTAAAAAAATACACGTTTTTTGAAAAAATTGTAGATTTTTAAATATATTTTTGCTTTACATTTAAAATGCTGCTTTTGTCATTTTGTCACTCTCCCTCGCAAAACGCCATTACGTTCCCAAACCCACTGTTTCACAGTTTCATTCCTAATTGAACCCATCACATTCCCACATGCATCAGATTCCACAGATTCTCACTCCTGGACAAATTATCCAACCACATCCCGTTCCCGTCAGTATTTAAAGTTCCCTCACGCACCAACCCATGCTCCCTACTGAGAAGCTTCCTTTAGAGTTCTCTAGTGCGTGTTTTTGTCTTGTTGAATTTCCCGGATTTTGGACTTAACTTTTCCCTTTTCGATCTCGTCTCATGGATTTCACCTTTCTGGTTAACTGATCTCTAACTTCTCCTATCGACCTTGCTTCTGGATTACGATTTTGGATTGTTTGCCTCTGCATCCCGCGGAATTCACAGCTATGCACAGGATCCTCGGAAGACTACCTGCCGGTTCCCTGACAGATTTGAAGATGCAGTATGCTGTTCAGTCTGCAACTAAACCGTGATCTGTCACTGAACTAAAAGTATGTCATTTTAAGACAAATTCTCACTAGACTTAAGAGAGAAATTTTAATTCTGATTAAAATTCTGACTACAGAATATTAACATGCTGATGTTCTGCCTTATAATAGATACTTAAAAGTTTAATTAGTTTACTTAAATGAATACAAATGGAAAATAAAAGTTTCGAAAATAGAAAACTGGAGGAGATTTACAGCCCTTTCTGGTCTCTGTTTCCCTATTGGGAAGCCTGCCAGCTGAAGAAGGCACATCAAGTGTCTTCTTGAATCACCTGGCCAGCTGTGGGTTTAGTCACAAATATTGGGTCTGTTATACTGGCACTGTGTGGATATCAATATTACCAGTCTTCTCTCAGGTACACTTTGAGTCTCCTGAGGTCACGCTGGGGGGCCCATGGCTCTGAAAACAACTCAGCACTTGTAAGGTGGGAAATTTAAAAGGACCTTTTAAGACTGTTGCGATAAAAGTTATTCTGTTTTCTTTTTCCTTGATCTGGTAAAAATATGAAACTTTACATAATCTGGAAACATAGAAGCAATAAAAAGAAATATATACTATTGTTTGCTCAAACTCAGACTGCCTTTAATCCCACCACTCTTTATTGTCAGCATTTCTTTCTATAAAATGTGGTTTGTGGTATTCTGTAATATCACTTTATATTGTTAATGCCAACAACTTAATCTAAGGCACATTGTATAAAATGATCACAACTGTTACAGTAAAGTATAACATTTGTCAATAAATGGCAAGAAGTCACAAAAAACAACAAGTAGAGTATAATTAACTCAAAGCTAAAACATTTTAAGAAACATAGTTCAATCTGAAGTAGAAAAGGGTACTTCAACAATTATTCCAAAAATAGTCGGATGCAGCCCTAAGGCTGTTTGGGAGTCTGGGATGAGTCTCAATGGGATGAGAAACCTGCTCTCAATCCCAAACGTATCTTTCTATGTTCTTAAACTGGGCACATGTCAGTGACTTGAGGTTCTCGTGGGAAAGGAGAAAAAGCACTGCAAAACCTAGAGAAGGGACAGTACCATGGAGGTCAAGTACCCTTCAAACACAGAACTAATTTGTATTAGAAAAAGAAACAGCATCGAAAAAACATATTCACTCAAGTGGATTTCATACAAATAATTGAGAAGTCATAGTGGAACACATTTTTAAAGATATTACATAACAGATAACTTGTAAATGTGTATTTATTAAAGAGCAATTAAATCTTGAATCACATACACAGGATCTGTAGGTACACCTTTCAACAGTCCTGATCTGGAAAGTGATTTGGTAGCTCCATGTGGGACCATAAATCATTGCTTTGTAGTATACAAAGTCTTCATCTACTCTTATGATTAGACAAGGGCTAAACCATCATTCAGGCGGAGTTTCACTTAATGTTGTATGGATGTTAGCAATTAGCTGTGAGGATGACACAATGCATAGGAGCATTTTGAACTGAATGGTTGAATAAGTGAATTGAACATCTCAAGTTAGTTTTAATCCAAACATTGTTCTTTTGTGCAAGTTTTATCACTCTGCTATTGTTCATTAGAAAGTTTTAAAAATTATTAATACTTTAATCATTAAATAACATGCTTCAATAGCCTAGTTCATTCATAATTCAAAAGCAAAGTGAAAAATAACAGCTGCAAACTCATTATGTATTTCTGGGAGAGAATTAAATTGGTTATGCATGGTGGAGACGTGAACTGAACATTGTGTATCCAGGTTTTAAGTGAAACGTTATTATTTGTATTTTAAATACCATTGCCCCCTTAATAAAATGAGATGGTAATGCCTTCTAATTTGACTTGTCTGTGTAATCTTCAACTGTTCACTTAGAGATAATAATTCTGCTCTCTAAGCCCAGTGTTACATTAAACATGTTTATATGTAAGACAGACTTTACACAAAGACCCAGTATGCAGAATATTCAGTGTATCTTAATGCCATTAAGTCGCCTGGAAGAACACAATCTCTCTGTGCTAATTCCTGCTATATGATGTTGATTTTGACTGAATGTCTTTTGTGATCCAGAAGTAATGGAGTAGGTGGTAACATGACCTCAGGGCTGTAATCGGCAACCCACTCAAAGACTGGCATATGGTGCTCAGCTAACCAGCCAGACTCTGACCACTTGTGCCTGCACTCCCCCACTTCCACCTGAGACAGCTGAAACAGGGAGGTCGGCTCAATATCCATCCCCACGGCCTGGCAGACACTCCAGACGTGCTGAGGGATTACACTGCCATGATCACCAAACGATTAACATCCGCATGTGTGTCTGTTGTAAAGGTCTAGTAACTAGACTTGGTGGGGTTTTTGTTTGTGACGCAAATGAGGATAAGGACTCCTGTATTGGTGTTGTACTGTGTGAGTCCTGACCTTGAAATGATCTGCATTTGAAGCTCTCCAGCACTATTGTCTTACACAGTAATGAGATCAGGGAATCACCAACTAAGTCTACAATGCAAATACATTTCTCATAAAACACCCAAGAATATGCAGCAACTGCCGTACCTGTCCTGGGAGAACCTAGATTCTCATGAATTAATACGCAAAGCATACACTCTGGTCCCAAGCTATCCTGAGCTTAATAATTAAAGCGATGTGACAGCAGAAAAGACAGCTCTGAAAGCTGATGCTGTTGTTATGGACACAGAATGTTCTCAGCAGTGGTCAATAACGCAGGAGTGGGAGACCAGATCATTTACTCAACATCTGTGCCCTTTCCTTGGGCTGGATGTCAGTTAACAATTATCAAAAAATACTAAAGCTCCCTGAACACTGCACACATATGTTGTGAATAGGTACCTGATCAGTACCAGGTACCGGGTCTAGTAACATTGACTAGAACTAATAAACACAAAAGGATTTTGTATCACTTTCTTTTGTCTAACTTTTGTCTTTTGTCTCTTTCAGTCTTAGTAGCAGTGCAGGTCTTCTCCCAGCTGGAGTTAAAAAATGGTCAATCAGGAACCTCCAAGCTCTGAACCACACCAGCTCAGCAGAGCTGTAGTGAGGTCCGGTATGCTAAAAGGTCAGGCCTCCGGCTGAGCCAGAGTTCAGCTCTACCACTGTTCACGGGGATCACATCACCTTGCAACATGCTTGATGAGCCCCTACATCCATCATCAAAGTAGATTCTTTCATTTATGAACTGAGCAGTTTCGGCTGCACAGAACCAAGTCTATTCAGAGTTGATCTGACAAAAGCATTTATTCTCTCACTTGCTGTTTTTTTCATTGAAAATGCACAAACATCACATACTCACTGGAGACTGAAAACATTCTAAAAAAGGACAGAAACATATTAAATTCCAAACAACGTTAAAACAACAGTAAGGATTGAATATTAAACCTACTGTGCCTGTGATACATATTTATATCCCAATGCATATGGACCAGCTAGATTTCAATCTCTCATAGTGTGTAAAGGAGTCATATGGGGGATCTCTCAAGGATCATGTGACTTAATACTCTTGAGATCCCCAATCATTTTAGAAAAAAGGGATGTGGCTACATCAGCAGTTATTTTAAACTTGCATTTGAAAAACATTTTCTGAAATCACACGGATGTGTTATAAGATGTCATGAGATTAATAAGATCTTTAACAAATATTACATTATTTTTGGAGGTGGGTATCCTGCATGATTATACAGTAAAAAAAAAGTTTCATTTGTTTCATTTCAATTATTCATTTAAATGTCCAAACCGCAACTCCTTAAGAGCTAAAGTAGCTCAGAAATGCTGCCTTGGAGTGGCAGGGATGTGTGGATCTGCATAGTTTATGGCTCAGGCGAATTTCATGAGACTGAAGCTACAAGGCTTTCTTTACTTAGGGATAATTATTCTGAAAATACATATATAGTTGTGAAAAGGCATTCAGGGTTTAAATTTTCAGCAGGGAAAAATTCTAGAGAGAAATCTCCAAAACTCTGCAGGTTTGCAGAGAGTGGGAGGGAATCAGAAGTGACCAGGAGAACACAGCAGTGAGATTACATAAATCCCCTTCGTCACAGACAAAGACCCAGATGGGGTGTATCTGCCAATTCACTGAGATTCACAGATACATTATCAAAGTGGTACCATGTGGCAGCAGTCATGACTGTCTTCATTTGAAAATAAAGACGCTAGTGGGGAAAATTACCTCTCTTAAAACTAACAAATGTTCCTCTAATCCCCATGAAACTCCGAGATAGAGGAAATAGTGGGAATTAAAAATGCAAACTGTGAGCACTGGAACGTAAGAAAGGCTACAAACCTTTGCTAGAGTGATGCCTATGCTTATTTCACATAAGGGTGTGTAACAACAAAATAATCTCCCTATTTCCAAATATAACATAATAATATAGGTATTTATTTCAGTCTTGGAGGTGTCGGTATTTGAAGTTACTTTCATCTTAATAAAACATCACTAAATAATTCACTGATAATTCTTCTCCAATATTTATCTTCTGTACACTGTACACAATTCCCTTATCCTATAGAACAGCTGGTCAGTATTTCCCCATTTGGAAAGTCAGCGTCTCATGGTGGCTTTTATTTTGTGTGGCAATGAGGTCCTTTTAACCTCTTCAATGCGTAAGCCACTGCTGGTTTGATTCAGTCCCATGCATTCTCACATGCACATACAGCTGCATATGTACAAAACTGCTCTAATTGGCACCAGTTGCAAAGATTAAAGCAGAACATTTGAGCTCATTTGTAATTAAAATAGCAATTCAGTGGCTGAGTAATGCAATACGTACTCTGTGATTAGTGTCCCCAAGATACAGATTTACTGAAGAGCTTCCACGGCAGCAGGGAAGTGCATCTCTGCCTGCATGCAGGTGTAGTACCATGACTGTCTCAAGACCAAACTGTATCGATCTTCTCAAGAGCATAATATATTCACAGCATTACTCTGAAATATCACCCTGCAGTATTTAGAGGAGGCTGCAAGATGACTTTGACATCATAAACCAAGAGTGTGAAGCACATTCACATAAACACTTTGCTGTAGCTTGAAGAGAATTAGAGCACTTCATCCTATATATAAAGAGAGAGAGAAATAGCTCTACTAAAGGCTAGAAGCAGGCATCATTGAAAGCTAATTAACATAGACTACTGGCTTGCACTGCAGGTGTAGCTGAAACTGGGTTGAAAAATCTTTGCATAAAACTATACTGCAGGAATCTGTCAAAATGCCAGAGTACTAGTATATTTAATGTTTTGTTTTTGTAATTAATCTGTAACATTATATATTTTGAAAATATCATTGGGTAAAAGGATATTGGTACAGGAGCTGCTCTTATTTTAGAGAGTATTTCCTTTATGCTACAGGCACAGCAACACTATTAAAACACAGCAGATGTGTAATGGCATTCCAAACCAGCTCTGCTGGTAGGTATTCATGTGACAACTCTCAATGTCTGACTGCGAACATAAGCCTTAAAATGTTTTCACACTAAGAAAAATGATGCTGTTGTAGACGGAAGTCAGGAAACTGTTTTATCAAAGAGCTGCCTATTCACAGCATATAACAGACATAATAAAAACCTCTGTTAATAATGTTACTGTTCTGGAAAAGTTTCAGTCCCAGCAGATAATAAAAATGCTGAAGAGCCAGGGCTCTGCATAATGTACAGTAGGTACTTTTAGTACCTTCAATGGTTCAGATTAAAATGAATTCATGCATGTTTAATTCCTCAGTATTTCCCTAACATCATATCCCTTTGTTGTATAGCCTAATATAGTGATCATTAAAACATTTCCTCCTACATAGAATATTACTCCCTTGGATTCTACATCATGACCTATTAACTACAGTATAAATAAAACATTGCTATTCAGTTAGATATGACACGCAATTTAACTTGAAAACATTTAGAGCTATTTTTGTTTTGCATTAGCTTTTTGTGCACAGAAAGAACTACATGGCTCACCTCACTGTACTGTATCTTACAAGCAAGCTAAGAACAAGAAGGTATTTCCCAAAAGACACACTGCCTTCTAGTTACCTAAGAAAGAGGTACCATCCTGACACCGTCCTGACGCTCAGATTAATCATCTTGACACCTAGTCTGTGTTAAACAAAGAGAATCTGTAAAATGAAACAACAAAAAACCTTTTACAGCACATCTGGTACAACTGGCTAGGGACTGCGAGCTCCAAGTATAAACACACTCAAGTCAACCTTCGCAGAAAATTAAATTCAAGTTTTTGTAAAACATAATGCCATATGTTTCTTTTTTCTTTCTTCCAGTTCAAGTTTTAATAAAGAGTTGAAATGCCAGGCTGATAGATATATCTAATGGCAATATCTCAGATTCATGAATTACCAGTCAATTCTTTGTCTAGAGTGGCACAGTGGTATACAGTCAGCACTGCTTCCCTTACAAATCTTGAATCGGTTTATGGACTGGGGCACCAGTGAGCTGTTTGAATGTTCTGGCTGTGTTCTCTTGGATTTTCTTCCAAAGACAGACTGCCTAGGTTCATTGGTGTTTCTACATTCTACCCTGTGTGTGCTCTGCTATAGACTGGTATCCTGTCCAGAGTGAAGTCTGGGCTAGCTTGGCACCCTACGTCTCCTCGTCGTCACAACAGACACTTAACACATATTTCTGTATCTCACGGAGTCTTGATAACTATTGCAGCATATAATATAAGTCAATATTATGTTTTGCAACAAAGTCTTTTTTTATCACTTTAACTTTCTGTCATTTTCTATAAACTTCTATCCTCATATCATTTTAACAACACTGCAAACAAGTTTTTTCCTAATTTTGGAGGGTGTTTGTATTAAAAGTGGTTTTCAAACACTAAAAACCCCAACAACAATAATAATAATAATAATAACAACAACGGTTTAACTGCAAAAGAAAGATTTTCAGATTTTTTATGAATGAAATAAAACAGCAGCAAGAAGAGCAATACTGATGTGAATGTTTCTAGAGTGTTTCAACTAATGACAGCCAAAGACTCAGCAGAAAAAAATGTTTTACAAACCTCTTACATTTAATTGTCAGATGTAACCACTGCAATGGCATTTAGAACTGTCACTATTAGCCTACTTACCTGGATTGCCAGAAACATGTCTGTTGGGGGCTTAAACACTTCAAACTAAAACAACTGCACTGTCAGTGTGTGTAACGGCTTTTAATAGCTTCTACTTCTGAATGTGCATCGTCTGATGAGTAGCATGCAGTTTTGCTCGCTAGACAATCACCAAAACACCTAAAACACCAGGATCCTCTGCTACTATAACCATCTACCTGTTCACATTGATACACATTTGCTGTGCCATCCATTCTAAAATCTGAAAGTACACTGATGAAATCAAACCACAATAAAACATTCACACATTCCACAGCATCCCTTTTCTCTCCCGCTGCTCATCACAGATCCTGGATCTTGAAGTTACGGTAATCTCAGTTTCAGTTTCCAGCAACAACAGCACTTACATAAGCATTCAGATCAGAGGTCTGTGGCAGCTTTTAGCAAGTGCACTATTTCCTTGGGTCGTCCACAACTTAGCTCTTCTCAATCTCAGCTGCTGAATGTCTTTCTGCTACTCTGCTTTCACTCCCATTAATACACACAAATGAGGAACAACATCACCAGATAAGAGTCTTGCTCACTATAGAATGTGTCAGTCTGTCACTGTAAGCAAGCGAAAGAAAGGGACTGAAACCCCTGCGGACTTACCGGTGCAACGTCAGTCTGCTGTCGTGACCATGAAGAAGTACTCGGTGAGTATAAGCCAGCTGCCGATGTGAAGGCACAGCTCTCATTGCACTCTTCTCTGAAGGGATGCTGGAGCTCCTGGAGGTGGTACTTCTCAGTCTAATGACATCTGCTTCACTCTTTAAACTCATTGGCTAACAGGGATGATTCCCATTTATCCAGCCCTGCTGTCTCTGAATGAGACTCTTCTCTTTCTTCACATCACTCCCTTTCTCTTTCCTTGAACTGCTTTGCTTCTCTTTTCTCCTCTCCTTTATTTCTGTATTTCTTTCTCTCTGCCCCCCACTCTGCCACCTTCCCTTTGTTTGTCTCTCCGCCTCTCTCAGCCTGTCTGTGTTCATCACTGTGCTCTTGTTCAGTCCCACACTGTCTCCTCTCCCTTGTCATGACACACTGTGCTCTTTTTTAACATCTTTTTGCTTCCTGCTTGCTTATTTCAGTCTTTTCAAAATAGCTCCTTGTCTCAGGGAACAGCAGTGTTTAAATGCATCTGCCTTATTTATTCTCTGGGGACCGTTTTTCTAATTGTTTCTCCCCTAAGTGGTTTTTGCTTTCCAAATTTTTGTCTTTTACGAGCTGTATGATACACAGCCCTGGAGCTATACTGTGGAAGCATTATGCCACACTTATGCCAGCTCATTTTGTCATCAGTTCTCCGAGGACCATTCTGCAACGACAGTAAGAATCTGGGTTCATTATAACTACTATTCTCTCACTTACACCTCTCAGAGCACATTAAAAACACTGGATGTGCTATCATAAGAAAATTCAGTTCATTTACCTTTGCACCCCTTTGAAATCTTATAATGTAGATGTCAACTTAAATCAAATTTAATTAGTTTAAATTAGTTTAATTATTTTAATTTTGCAAAATTCAAAATGATAAGTGTTAACTATTAAATTGACAAATCTGTAATGAAAAAGCTCTGCAGGAAAACTGGTCTGAAAAATTAAAATACAGGTTCAGAACATGAAATAAGACATATTTCATCACTCATGTTAAAACTACAGATGTACAATGGTTAGCTGCAGGACACAACAGGGACTCCTTAATAACTTTTTGTAATATGTGCACTTTCATCCTTATTTTTGTTTTGCTTCTTTCATTGCTCAGGGGAAAAAGTAGACTGCTGATGCTAATCTTTCACTTTTATGCTCCAGAGATTCCCCAGGCCACTTCTATAAACCACCCAGTGATGAAGGCTTATATTGTACATTATTCTTTATTCCCTGAGTTGTCCCATTTGGCAGACAAAACAACATTAAAATCAATTATATCATAAAAGCTTTGGCTCTTGGCAAATGCTCTCCTGATGTGGTTTCCTGTACGATGCACAGGAAAGTTGGTGTGTAGCACATTGACTGATCAGAGATATGACTTGTAAGGTTAATATTCATATTAAGGTTAATGTGCCAGCACATAAAAATGGCTTTAAACAAGAGCGGATCATTTGGCCCATCTCATTCATGTTGGTTGCAAAGAGTGAATTGATTCAAGGGGCTCATCCAGTCATTATAAGAAAGAAGCCATGGTATCAGATTTGTGAACAAAGAGAGATGGAACGATGACTATAGGCTCTAGATGCAGTAGGTTGGACGCTTAATCACAAATGCAACAAAGAAAGAGGGAGAAAGAGGGAGAGAGCAGAGTAAGTGCAGAGGAAAAGAGGGAAGGAATGGAAGAGGAAGTGTTCTAGCGCTCCAGAGAGGGATGTCAACATCAGGAAGAAGTGTTGTGACAGGACTGGATTTCCTTTACCACCTTTACCACCTGCAATTTTCACTAGATCCAGAATCTAGGTGATTGTTATAGATTAGGAAAAGCAGGGGTTCTAGTAAAGATCCCTGTGGTACTCCACTAATTACATCACAACAATGAGAGTATTCTAATTTTATCTGTACTCTGTTTATGTATTCCTGGTGTTAATATCTCTTCTGTTGTAGGAATATCAGGAAATACCTCAGACTTTTTCTGCTTTTTATTCTTCATTTTTCTTTTAAGGATTTAAATTTAAAACCTGTAAATAATTTCATGTGGTTTATTTTTAACTTATTGCTTTGTCCGCATTGTAGTTTTGTACTAAACACCATAAATGTTCAATATTTTTTTAAATTTATATTCTTATTTATTTTATATTCATTTTAAAGAGAAGATTAATAAGCCTTCTCTACGGATGTTACTAGTAAATTGATTAAAATTCTCTAAGTGTACCGCATGACCTACTATGAAGATCAGAGGACATGAGTGCCAGAGTGTCCACCTTCTCTCCTTGCATAACAGTACATGCTCTTGTGATAAAAAATAAAAAGTATTGCAATTGTGTAGCTTTTATCATAAAACTTATTTATTTGTATGCTATTTATTAGCACTACCTCTATCCTAAATAAACCTGACCGCTTTAAGAAGCACAAGTGCCTTCATTGTCCTCTAAGTTCACCAATATCAGAGTCGGCACTTTCAATTTAAAGGACTCTTTTTATAAAGCTGAACGCAGTATACAGTACAATTTTAGTGTGATTGCTATTGCTTCTTCAGCTTTGACAGCCACATATTCACATTCAGATTGCAACAACCTGGTATTCCTGCTGACTGCAACTTCATGCAGGGTAATGTATTTCCACAGTGGACATGATGTCCAGATGTGTTCCAAATCTTGTTTTCAGCCACCAATTTCTGACTTGGTAGCCTGTGATATCACCTTGTGATTTAACTCTGTCACGATCCACATTCTGACCCTTTTGTATTTTAGTTCATTACGTGTACCTGCCCCCTGTTTAGTCAGCCACTATTTAAGCCTGGTGCTCCTGCTATTCCTCTCTCAGCATTGGAAGATGGACGCCCAGAAACCCACCTACCAGCGGGTCCAGGAGACACCCGACGGCATACAGTAGGTTCCTCACGGTGTGCCGACCATCTGAGTCCAGGGCTCGGAGTGCCTGGCCTAGTTAGCCTGGTTTTACTCTTTTTTCCTGTTCCGGATTTTAACGGTCTCGGATGGATCCCCTGGTTCCTGGACTCCCACCTGGGCAATCGGGTGTCTCCTTCATGGTAGGCCTCACTGCTTACACTATCTGATTTCAGAATTCTACAGCTCGCAATTTTATTTCTTCCGCATTTTTCACATGTTGTGAAAACATGCATGTAATTATAATGTAACTAACGCATACTGCTCTAATGTTTTTTTGATTCCCAGACTGGTAATGCAGCTTGCTAACTACACTTACTGTAAACACGGTATACATAAAACCTTGGCTCATCTTGTTTGTGCTAACCTTATTATTTCATTCATTTACTTTTCCCTGCACAATTGTTCTATTTACTTACACTTAATGCAAACTGTCTGTGTCTATACCCTTGGATATGGTCATCTGTTAAACCAATAATTTAATAATAATGACAACAGAGCCATAGCTGCTTTATCCCACCCACCTGTTTCGTGAAAGAAGCCAGGATATCAGCATCAACAAAATGGATGGGTAGTTTACTCCACTCATTTAAATTAATATCTTTAAATTATTTAAATGACAAATAATTCAAATTAATAACTTTGACAAATGCCTTTGAGGAATTTGAATTCTTAAATCAGGTCTCCTCATAGAGCATCTAGCTGCAGTTTCTTATGTGGCACATGCAGTCATAAAAGGGATATACTTTGTTTCATGTCTGTTATGTCTTTTGTCTGGTTTGTGCATTATTTGCATGTCGTCTTTTCCTTTGTGTTGGATTATGGTTAGCCTTTAAAAGGTAAACCCATTGTCTATATACCTTTTTGCATTTTTAAACAATTTTTGTGACAAATTGTAATCAAATGGTATCATTTTTTCTCATGTTATTTTTGAAAATGTTAAAAATATGTATTCTTCCCATGGTTAATGGGTACAAATCCTGTGTTGAAACACGGGTAATTTCCCACAGGACTGTTTCTCTCAACCACTGATGGGGACACAGCACCATCACGCAATGGAAAAAGAGTCTGACTCCTTTGACTCCTGACTGACACCTCTTTCATAATCTTGGAAAGTCAAGGGATATACAGTGACAGAAAGAACATGACTTATCACCCCCTTTGAAAAGAGGTGGGATAGGGGTGGTGTTGCTGTCAGCTGGGATTTCAGCAGTTTTAAAAAGAGATTAAAAAAGTGGGTCAGCAAAGCAGATGAGCAGCAAGTTTTATAACAAAAAATAGTTCAATACTATTGGTGCCTAGCCAATTTACTAGTCTAAATCTCACAAAACAGGGATCAATGCAGTGCAGGTCACACACACTTGCCTTCTGGCACCTTGTCAGGTCATGTGAGAGTTGTGATGCTCTGACTCTTTGGCATATTGTGCAGTTTAGACTAGTGCACAATTACAGATGGTATCTCAGCCTTTATTAAATACATCATGATCATGCAAGAAGGACTGCTGCCAATCTGTGCCAGTGGTCATTCTTTCATGCCCTTTGTGCAACAACAAATGTAGAAACAGTGAGCCCTGAGCTCAGCAATGTGGGCATCATTTCATACCCATGTCTTTACCCTAAATTCTCAACCAATTCCCATACCCTCTTCCCCAGTTAAACTCACTTCCTAGTTATGTATTAAATAACCTTGTGAAATGTACTATGTGTAAAACAACTATTTGTCAATGTACTAAATGTTTTGCTTATCTTGTATTTGCCTACTGTTTGCATAGTTTTTATTTTAACACTTTGCTTCAAATTTTAATTTAAGGTAGCTTTTCTTGTTGGAGTTCAATATTTTTTTGGCCATTTATTTCCCACAGTAATTGTTCACAAGGAAATCCATTGATCTTTCATTGTTTTCTCTTGCTCAGACTCTAGTAATTGGTATTTACAATGATCACCCCATGAACCTCTGCCACTTCTATTTGATATCCATCTGCTCTTTCCTGTCTTACACAATGAAATATAAGGTGTTCTCATATAATTGGAACTTTTCTTTCACCTAAGGATCCTGCACAATTAAAGATTTTACAAACTCTTATTTTGGGAAACTGTCATAGGAGGTATACAGCAGGTAATTGAAATTCTCGTTTTAAATCTGTCTGTTAAGCAGTGACACAAAACAAAATAATACAAATAATAATTTTAATCATTTTAAGACTGAGATCATGAAAACCTTCCAAATATTTCCCTTATTTCTCTCGGGTTCAGCTTGAAAGTTTGTCACCTTTAGACACATTGTGCTATTTTATTAGACAATAATATATGCTAAGTATATTTTGGATTTAATTCCTATTAATTACAGGATTCCATTCTTCTCAGGGGAATTTGCTTTGATTTTGTTTTCTGAGTAGACATCTTTTAGCAATACACTTTACACATTTTCACAAACATCAATCGACTTAATTTTCTAATCCTTAAATTGACTCAAGGGAACCTACAGCACCAGGCACAAGCACAATGCAAAGATATCTCTTCTAATAGAAGTGGAAATGCAACATTATAAATATGAAATTAAAAACATTGGCAATTTTTAACAATGCTTTCTTATTCTTCCTGATAAAATGTAACTTCTGTAAATTAAGAACATCAAAGCTCTCATTTTTTTCAGCCAGGGGTTCTGTTGGCAGAGCAAAATAAACTGTTTTGTAGTCATAGAAAACTATCTGTTCCACATTTACATCAAAACTGCACCCATTTCAAATTCCAAAAATAAAATAATCAAAGGGGGTGATGTAACTAGTGGTGTACCACAGGGATCTGTACTAGGACCACTGCTCTTCCCGATTTCTATCGAAGTTCCAGTATAGTTTGTAAAATTGTCAAAATAAATACCTAAAAGGGATGAGCAAACACTGTAGCAGCTGCAGATGAAATAACATGATTTTAGACAGAATTCAACACGGGGCAGACACCTCCAAGATTTTATTTTATCCAGACATTAGCAGTTTTACATGCAGGGGTGAAAATACTGTACCTCACTCAAGACAGAAAATATATTCAATGTACCTAAACATGACCTAAACATGTTTTATATTGCAAACATAAAAATCACTTAAAGTATGTAGTACATTGCTTTTTATTTTTTAAATGTTAATGATTGCCCTCCATTGCAACATAATGAACAGAAAAAACTTATTCAAAGCTTAATGATACGGAGGCGTTAAACGCACAGGAAAGTTTTGTTTCCGTTCTCTGGCACATAAATCAGAAACTGCATCTCCATTTAAATCAGTTGTTCTTTATTAAGGAAACCAAACACATTCTCAATATGTCTCTTTGAACAGAACCATCACTTCTAAACCAACAAGGCACCATTCATGGCCTTGAACCTGTCTGCCTGCTGTCACTCCAAGAGCTAAGTGCTATAAGGCCTCAGACACATCAAGCACCCAACAGTATCAGCAAAGAAGCACATTGCCAAAAGCCATTAGCACAGAAAACACACTTAGTCAGAAAACTATAGTCATGCAAAATATGTTGGTAGTTAGACTAGTTATAACTATCTTATGTGCTAAAAAGGTCAGTAATTGCCTAATTATTGAGGTACAATCTAGAGATAAACAAATGTAGATCATTAAAAGTATTCAAGTTTTTGTTTTTGGGCAGTCTTATATAGAAATATACAGTCAACAGATTAGTCAGCATCAGACCAGTTTCACCCTTATTGACAAGATGCAGTGTAGATTTTCTGGTTTTAGTCATTGCTTAAGACAAGCGCTGTTAAAAGATAGTAACTGGGCATCAAGAAAGGCTATATTTAAAAGTGCTACGCCTAAGAAGCAGACTTCATCCAGTCAAGAAAAGCCTAAAATGCAATGAAGAACAACACAGGAACAAGATCCACTGCAGCATACAGCTGCGGTGCACTGATGAGCCTCCAGCAGTTTGTACTGTAGCTGCTAAACCATTTGCATGCTTAATTATTAATAAAGGCAGCCAAAACAAGATAATGGAATCACACTCTGTGATCTCATTTTTTCTCACACAAATTGTTTTATTGATATACTGTACATTGACATACACACAGATACAGAATGTCCACATGCATATATAAAATAATATTCTGTGTGTTTACATCCTATTGGTCTTTAACATAAAAGCCATGTTTGTGGGGTCACAGCCACGTCCCCCTGTCCCATCCCAGCCTTTGTGGCACCTGGTTTATTCTTAGAGTTGAGAACGTTGCACAGACCTTAGAGATTATCTCACTTTGTCCTACCTTCAGTCTTCAAAGTAGCGAGAAAAACTGCTTGAGGACAAAGCTTAACATAATTTATAATAAGGCCATAGTTACTCATCTACAGAAGTCCTGTAGATCGCCATTCAACAAATCTAAATTGCTCAAAAATTACTTGGTGCAAAACATTCCAAAGGCACTTTAAATTTAATTAAAAAGAGCCAGATCCCTTATCTTCACTACACATTGCAAGGGAAGGTGTCAGATATGATAACAGAATAATAAAAGTCTGTGACTGACTCATTCTTGTTAAAAGGATAATCAACCTAGATCACTGATAAACATACTAAGTGGCCAAGACTGCAGGCACTTCATTTAGCCTTTAACTGGATAAATCTTGTTAATCTCTATTATTGTTTCTCTGTTCTAGAGAGAGGATAAAAAGAAACAAAATAGTGGCATTACACAGTGGTGCTTTTTGATATTTCTATAAAGTTCACATTTTTGGTGGTAATAAGCAAATTTGCCTTCCATCCCTGCCATCTCGTGTTTAAATGAAAACTGAACATTATGTGCCTATTGTTGCTCTTAGATTAATACATTTTTACACTTCTTTTTGAGAAATTATGTATCTGTTTATCACAGCAAACTTATTTTAAATTAGATTTTTCTTTGCTATTTCAAAGAAATTGGATATATTTGGGCAATTGTCCATTATAATCCCCCCTTAGTTTTGTCCTGTTAACTTCTCAAAATGTAATAATTTCTTCATTTCTTACTAAAAGACATTCAACGTTTTTGCAGATCTTATGGAAACCAATGTGACTGACCTCAAATTTCTTATCAGGAGTGAAAGGGGCAACTCAACTCAGCTTAGTTCAAAAGAAGCTCAATTGTTTTTTTAAATGTTTTGTGAACTCAAAATTTTCCACAAAATAATTATGAATTAATTGTAATAAAATCATAAATAGAAAATGGTAATGATATTGAGAGATACAGCATTTATGCTAAAGCCCTATCAACAAAAGTTGAAGCAAGATGTTCTCTTCTGAATAAAGAATTTAAGAAAAATGACATAATACAACAGTGAAAGGTGCATATTATACCATCACATTGCCCATGAATTACTGCTCAGTGTATTGTTGTGCAAAACATCTCTGAACTGGGAAAAATATTTCAGCCTCTCTGAGCACATTTTATGTGTCATTCCAAAACAATAGAGCCTCATCCCCTTCAACATGAAATGCTCTTGAAATAATTATGCTAAGAAAACCCAATTTTGACAGCTGAAGTAAAATGGACCAATAATCTTACTAAGCTGTGCAGGATTTATTACTTATTGATATTTATCCAGTGTTCTAAACCAGAATTTTGTTGCACCTTAATTTAGGGGAGCCTAAGAGAATAATGTACATTATATGTACTTAAGACAGAAAATTAAAAAGTCTAGAGAACTCATCTCAATGCATCAATTTTAAAAAACAAGTCTACAATCTACTGAAATATCTTCTATTATGGTAAGTATTACTAAATATTTAACTGTCTTTGACTTTATAGCTTAATTTCCATACAGTCTATTACATTCATAATAAGCCCCTGTAGGAGTTAATGGTAGGATCACAAGAGAGAAAAGTATAAAGTAAAATTTAAGAAATGAGAATGGGGAAAATAGGAAATTCTAGAAGACAGAAAATGATCAGGAAGATACTTACCAGATAATTAAATGAAACCCTAAGAATCTGTAATAACTATGCAATGGAGTACTCTCCACTAGAATAAGAGTGATTTTCATGGAGAAATTATGTCTCATAATTTCCTGCACATTATTTAAATGAATGTGAAATTTAAGACAGCTGTTCATGTAGTGTCATCAGTAACACTGTGAACCAGAAGCTGTTTCCAAATCGTAACAACCAAATTGATCTGCCATAAGTTTTTTTTTTTAACAGAGTGATGTGGAGAAGAGCTTAACATCTTGCTCTCACTGTAAGAATTATAACACAGATCAGTAGGAGGAACACAAGTTAAATCTGCTAGAAAGATGAGACAACCTTATGATTCTTGGAATGTTTGAAATTCATGGCATCATGTTCCTGACAAACAGTGATCATCTTTTATTTTCCATGTTGGCCTTCCTGTGATTAGCTAGTAAAGATGAGGTAGAACAAATACTCTTGAAATTCCAAATATCCTCTCATTATCTGTTTCATTTCTGAGGAAGCAAGTACAGTGACTGAATTCTGCTAGTAGAATAGTAGTTTTGAACTCTAATCAAAGAAAGAAACTCTTGGATAATATACATCACTTAGGTAATAGACATTTGAGACTGACGTACCCTTAGGCATATACAAGTCACATTGTCTTTGTTACACAATGCTTAGCTGTAGTTTTCTGTCTAGTTGCTTTCATTTAGATATAACTAATGTTTCTGTAGGCACTCTCCAGAATCACTCATGGCCAGAGTTTATTTACCTGGAGTGAGTAGAGACAGCACTGAAGTGCAGGCAATATTAAAGATGACTGCAGTCATGATTCAATAAAAATCACTAAAACTGACCTTTAACATTGCCAAAGAAAGAAGTTTATAAGGTTCTGTAAAATGACAGTTTTGTTGTTCACTGACCTCAAATGTGATTAAGTGGACTCTAATGTTAACACCAAAGATGATTAACAATATGATACATTTCGATTTTCCATTGTGTGTCTTTTTGAGCCATTTTATTGTGTAACTGTATTGTAATTCTGTTACTACAACTGGCTCTACCGTTTGACAGAACAGTCAATTGTACATTCAAAGAAAATGCAACTTTGGATTTCATGAAGAAAACATGTTTTTGATAATTATGTGTAATATTTCTTATATTAATACAATTCTACAAACATCAATAAATTCAATAAAAAGGTAAAACTTTCAATGAATTGATTGCTTTGTCAAACAGTGAATTTTAATAATAATAATAATAATTGCTTACACTTATATAGCGCTTTTTCTGGACACTCCACTCAAAGCGCTTTACAGGTAATGGGGACTCCCCTCCACCACCACCAATGTGTAGCATCCACCTGGATGATGCGACGGCAGCCATAGTGCGCCAGAACGCTCACCACACATCAGCTATCAGTGGGGAGGAGAGCAGAGTAATGTAGCCAATTCATAGAGGGGGAGTATTAGGAGGCCATGATTGGTAAGGGCCAATTGGAAATTTGGCCAGGACGCCGGGGTTACACCCCTACTCTTTTCGAGAAGCGCCCTGGGATTTTTAATGACCACAGAGAGTCAGGACCTCGGTTTTACGTCTCATCCGAAGGACGGCGCCTGTTTACAGTATAGTGTCCCCATCACTATACTGGGGCATTAGGACCCACATGGACCACAGGGTGAGCGCCCCCTGCTGGCCCCACTAACACCTCTTCCAGCAGCAACCTTAGTTTTTCCCAGGAGGTCTCCCATCCAGGTACTGACCAGGCTCACACCTGCTTAGCTTCAGTGGGCTGCCAGTTGTGAGTTGCAGGGTGATATGGCTGCTGGCTAGGGGAGATACCTTGATTTTCATCTGACGTTGTTAGTGTGTGCTTTGCTTTCTTTCCTCAGAAATGGTCAATATTGTCAACACATTAAATAAACACAAACTGTAGCATTAGACATAGACAAAAAATTAGAGGAAGCAACATCAACAAACCATTATCTAGTAAGTTATACGATATGCTTAAAATGCACATGTGTTTAGCTCCACTACCATTACTGGACTTCTATTGGTAGTCAAGAAAATTTCACAGTGTTACTTTTAAAAGGGAATTCTTTGTATGGCCTGTATGCTAAATGATCTATCAACAGATTCAAAAGGAAGAGATCTGAATATGTGTTAAATACCATATTGACCATTTGTTGCTCTTTGCTGCTCATAACGTGTTTGTTTTTAAAGATAAGATACAAAAGGATGGTCAAAGGGGAGAATTGCCTTACTTAGTTCTAAACTCAGGGAGAACATCTGAGTCCATTTGCTTTCATATAGTGCAAAGTGAGGTATAAGTAGTGTTATAATTGTTAGTTATCAATTGACATATTCTTGGATATATTTCCAAGCCAAGTCAATACTGTTAAAAGTATGTTAACAGTTTTTTTTTCAATGAGAAAGTCTGCTCAGAAAGGGAAACATAATTGTATAAATTATACAAATAAAATAGAAAGCAGACAAAGTATGAAAGTACCACTTATTATGGAAAACACGCAGCTGATACAGCTGATAAGTTCCCAGTCAGAACCTTCAAGAGTCAAATGAAGCAGCTGTAAAAGTAGCAAAGTCCAAACTAGAAAAGGTGAAGTAGGTCTCATATTGTTTGACAAGGCACTGCTACAGTAACATCACTTCCCAGGATTTTCCACTCTGCAGAAGGCATCCAAGCTGACTGGCTGGACTTTGGTGTAGAAGATATCTTTGCACACGAGATGTGTGTGTGATGCTCAGGCCTGAGGGACCACTGTCTAGTCCCAGCTGGGGATGTACTTTCCATAAAGGTCTATGGTCTATGAACAGGTTGTGAAATATCCAATGACTCAAGAACAGTGCAGTGATCCCTGGACTAAGGGATTCAGGTTGAGGTTGAAAAGAGCCTTTTCTTCAGACAATATGCCTAAATAAAGGTATCAATATAATCAAAATGGACATAAAAATAACAGATACGTTGTATGACCACATCCTGTTGTTTAAGTAGTGAAAAATTGAATTGTTTGTGTCACGATCGTAAACCCCTCCTCTTAAGGACGCACCAACCCGTCCTTGTTTTTCTTATCTCCTGCACCTGCCTCCGGTTCCAGCCCCCCGTGTACTATATAAGCCAGACGTTCCTGCCTATTGGGTCTCAGCTTTGGAAGATGGACGCCCGGAAGCCCACCTACCCGCAAGTCCAGGAGCGACTCAACGGCATAGGCTTCACAACGGCGTCCTGACCATCTCAGGACCATCGGGGAGCGTCTGGTCCCGTTACCCCCTTTATATTCCCCCAACCCTCCGCTGGATACCGCTCTGGTTTTTAACTCTGTTTGTCTGTCAGGATGGATTACCCAGTTTTGGACATTTGCTTCTTTCATGGATTTGCCTCAGACTCCCTTGGACTGTTTGCCTCGGCCACACCTCCCCCGAACACTAGCGCACCGTGGACACGCCCCCTGTTTTCCTTCCAGCCCCTAGCATGTCTCTTTCCCCGTGTTTTCTTCACTTCTCTCTGGATCATGTTGTCTGCATAGGGCCCTGAAAGAACGCTTCGTGACAGTTTGCAAAGCAGGTAACAAAACCTTAAAGGTAGCAACTCACACTGGTGATCATTAATATTGTAATTGTTTATTTATATTTATGCTTACATAACAAAAAGAAAAACTGCAAATCATGTAATAATAGCTGGAAGTCACTAACAAAGGATGAAACAGGCAGGTCCAGCTCTGGCATAGTCTCATGTCATCCCGGTGCCCCCTCATGCTCTCTCTGTATCTCTGCTGCTTTGAAACACACAGACCAGGGTATGTAAGTTTGGGGTCCTCGTGGCTTGTAATGTATATTGATAAGTTGTGCAGCTACACCAGCCCTGTGATTAATGGCCACACCATGAAATTAAAGTGCAAGTACAAGAACCATTTTCTTCCTGAACTAGACTCCTGACCTCTTACGCAACGAGTAGTTATTGATTAATAATGTCAGTGGTGTAATAGCTGCTGTAATTTGGCAGACCGCTTGTAAGGTTTGGGAGGTGTAATGGCTGTGCCTAATAACAGTTATTCCTTGCATGAAGCCGACAGTCGTCTACTGAAAATTAATAGATACTTAATCTTGTCCATCTGCAGGAAAGTAGAGAAGGGCTGTCTAAATGTAAATAAGCAAAGAAACCCAGTGCATGCTCTTCGTATTGGAGCAAAACAGATAACTGATACAAATCAAAATCACCTCTATTTCCACTCCCTGCTGGTTGCTTCCTGTGAGATCAGTCAATTCCACATGTGTGGTACCTTTGGGCTTCCCCTTTACATAAGCAATAAGAACTGGGCTGATCTGGAAACAGTACACCAGCTAGCTCTTATTTATACAACAAGAATACTTAAATACCTTCCAGCAATTATGATAATCCAGACTCAAGAGAGACAGTGTTTGCTGAAATCTGACAGGACATCTGAGAATTCTTTCAATATGCCAGTGTAGATCTAAATGAATTCTGTCTGCTTGGAACCAACTTGAGTTCATAGTGTGTACTATGCTTTTAATAATATTACCATATATCAAGTGCAGTGTCAAACATATGGTTGGACAAAAGATACCCTTATTTCACTGACTATACTTTTTATGCCACTCCATCTTGAAATGAATCCAATGACTTTGTGTTATGGTGTTTTGAATTGATAAATACTTGTCTTGTCACAGGGAAGAAAATTAAGGGCCAATTTCTTCATTACGACACAGTAATGGCACATCAGGCAATAGAAATCGTCTGCTTACAGATGCTTCCAGTTTGTCCCTGTGGGTATTCATGTGTCTCAGTCTGCATCCCTTCATACATGATTGCCTTTATTTAACCAAGCTCACAGCTGTTGTTCCACCATAAAAAGTACAATATAGTTACTGTCTGACTTGACAGCAGAGAAAAAAATATGACAAGGTAGAAATACATGTTATCAAAGCATCATCAGAGTTGGCTTTTAAACTGAAACATTTTTTCTTTCCTTTTCAGAAACTCTGGGCTGCATCTTTAAATTCAAATTATAAAATGAATGGCTAGGCCCTACATATTTTGAACAAAAAATGTTTGTGTGACATTGTAGAACAGCTGGAAACTTATATATGATGATGAGTGATGTATTTTAATATCACACAGTGGATTTGTTATACAAATCCTCTCTTTTATAGTTCTCTGTCCTTTGACCTCAGGAAAGCTGAGGGCTTTACCTTCGGCATTTTACATTTTATGAAAAACGATTTAGTGTGTAATCAAAGGCACAAGTAGGGAGCTTGCACTGACGCATATATTCCGGTTACCACTAGTTCCCTTCATGAAAGCAGGAGAGACAATTATATTGCATTATTAAAGTGTTCTGGGGCTGCAGCAGAAGTAAAGCAGTCTGGAGGCTTGTTGAAGCCCTCAGTGCTCTCAGCTTAGGTTATTGCTTTTATCGATGACACAACATTACAGGCACAATGACACTTTCTTCTTCTGCACTGATTGGTATAAGTTCCAAGCTACAGTAAGAGCCATCACTCTCCAAACCCTTCTGAATTTTTAACCTATTTATTGTCAGATGAATTATGAGTCATAGGTTGCACAGGGGTCAGAGTTCTTTGTAGTATGATGTGTAGCTTTGACCTCTATTTCGGGGTTATTTGAGAGTCCCATATTTGCGCTTTACTCATATCACATTAGTTACCTACTTTTCTGTAAGCCATAAATTCATTTTACTGTAATACATTATGAACAGAATTAAGGTTACAAATTAGAGGAGGTCATTTAGCTAGTACAGCCTGTTTGGTAGTGAGTAGTTCATTGACCTAGGGATCTCATTGAGCTGTTTTCTTAAAAGGATCAAGGATCAATCATTTCTACAAATTTCAAGGATTGAGCTTCAAAAACATGGCTGAGTAACTTATCCCATGTCTAACCTTCTTGTTTTCAATTTTAAATGCACTAACAATAATTTCACAACTATTTGTGCCATCTAGTTTCACTGTTCATTCTAAATAAATCTGCTGGGATGACTTTCTCAATTAAATATTTTTAGTACTTGTATCAAATCCTCTTTGTAATCTTCACTGTTCAAAACTGAAAAGTGTAGGACTGAAAGCTCTTCTTTGGACTGAAAGCAAAGACGCAATATATTTTGGACCAAAATTATACATCATGTCCTATCTAACTAAACCAGAATCTAGATTGTTGATATAATTAAAGAAGAGTATTGATCCTAATATAGATCCCTGTTATGGTCCATTAATTACATCACCTTAATTTACCCCTTATCTGCACTTTTTGATTTATGTCTACTAACCAATTCTCGAATTCTCAACCAAAACATCCATTTCTGCCAATACATACTACCTTAATTTTGGGCATTAGTTTGAAAATTATTTTTTATAAGGGAAATTTATCAAGAGCCTTCTGAAAGTCTACATACATTATATCACATATTATGTGGGTGTCCATTATATTGTTTGTTTCAGTCATTTTGTTAAAAATAAACATTAAAAATAGCATGTTCTCACCATATTTGATGTACTGTATTTGGAGACCAGCTAATCTGTTTGCCCAGACGTCTCATCCTTTTACACTTGGTTCTATATTGCCTGAATAAAAGATGAACAAGAACAAGAATCAGCATGGAGCAAGGAAATAATGACGAATAACATTTTTCAAAACCAATTCAAAGTGCCTTCTTGTTTATACAAATCCTATTTTTATCATTATCTTTCCAATAGTGGATTAGTCTGCAATTTCACACAATGGTGTTAAAAGAATAGAAGTACTTCTGTTCCTCAATTCTAGGCCTAATTGGCTATACTTTGCAGTAAGTGCCCTATCATGGAATTCAAGGTCAGTAATAAAGTATGGGTCATGATTAAATGAGTGACTGTAGGATGAAAAATTAATTGATAATTACTTCTTTCGAATCCAAGAGGAAACAAATTAGGACTTACATTATTCAAATAACTATTCTATTGCAAACTATCATTTGTACCTCTTAATGAGCTTAACTATTGTTGAAAAAGACTCACAAATGGGTCAAGGTTTCATTTCTTCCCTCAAGAACTCGAGATGTAAGCTTTCTGCAGATCCAGATGTCATTTGATAAATGAAAGCATTACTAAACGAATTAAACTATTTAGTTATGTAAAATGGTAATTGCAGAACTCGCCTTACAACAGCTAATACAATACAACAGCTCATTTTTATCCATAACAGCTTCCTTTACAATTGAAACAAATTGAAACAAAAAGACAATCTGCTCTGTTTTTTAATCCTTATTGCTTGTAGTCAAGCCTAACAATCAGTGTCAGTGTCAGTGAGCCTAACAATATCAGCACAAAACTAAACTGGTGGGTTCAGATACTCAACTTTAGCCTAGAAACTTTCAGTAGAGAATAAATGTGCAGTTGTTATTGGAAATAAAAGGCAAAGGGCTTCCAGTAAGCAATGTTCCATAGATTCATAAGATCACAATTACTCCACAGCAACTGTATGTCATTCAGAGATCTGAGTTTTCTTTATTTAGTCACTTATATTTTAAGACAACCTACTGTATCATGGTCCACAGATTTTTAACTTACAGTATTTTTATTGCTTAAAATAAGGTTTAAATCATGTATAAAGAGTAGTTTGAAATAAATACAGAAAAATAATTAAGAGACATAATATAAAGGGCTTGGTGAGCTCAGTGGGACACAGACTTCATGCAGCTCTTGCCTCAAACAGAAAAGGAAATGAATACTGACTTTTACACTCTGACATTTATACACAGCTAATGTGTCCCAGTACTTACTGTTTGTACAGTTGAAAACAGTTGGACACAAAGTATGATCTTGTTCTAAAATGTTAAAATATATACTGATATTACCCCCAAATAAAACATATATTATATTGTACTTGTCCTTCATATTGCCCTTTTATGAATATTGGCTTCATAAAAGCCAGCAGCCATATCACTCTGCAACTCACAGCTGGCAGCCCACTGAAGCTCAGCAGGTGTGAGCCTGGCCAGTACCTGGATGAGAGACCTCCTGCGAAAAACTAAGGTTGGTGCTGGAAGAGATGTTAGTGAGGCCAGCAGGGGGTGCTCACCCTGTGGTTCATGTGTGTCCTAATGCCCCAGTATAGTGATGGAGACACTATACTGTAAACAGGTGCTGTCCTTTGGATGAGATGTAAAACCTAGGTCCTGACTCTCTGTGGTCATTAAAAATCCCAGGGTTTTTCATTTCCCGAAAAGAGTAGAGGTGTAACCCTGGTGTCCTGACCAAATTGCCCATTGGCCCTTACCTAATAATCCCCATCTATGAATTGGCTTCATTACTCTGCTGTAATAGCTGATGGGTGGTGAGCGTTCTGGCGCACTATGGCTGCCGTTGCATCATCCAGGTGGGGCTGCACATTGGTGGTTGTGGAGGGGATCCCCATTACCTGTAAAACGCTTTGAGTGGAGTGTCCAGGAAAAGCGCTATATAATTGTAAGGAATTATTATTATATTATCTCATCATCACAAATGTGGTGTAAAGCAGACACAACAGTTTTGACTCTGCTGTGTCAATGCTATTGGAGGGTACTGTATTAGATGAGTGTTAGTATCATTTTGGGTATCATCATTAGTATCACATCTCTATAATAAAATGTGGTCAGTTAGGTCACTTTGTACAAATGAAACAGACCAATTTCATTGTCCTTTATGTCTATTTCATATGTATTGTGTTTATCAAGTTCACCTCATGTTATCTTTCTGATAGAAGCTCAGTGAATCCAATGTTTCATTTCCTTTTTGATGACCTGTGCGATTAGATACATTTAAAACAATCTCCCTGTTGGAGAATATGCACCCCAGCCATTCTACCTTTCAGGACCTTTATTCTTTAACAGCACATGAATAACCACATGAAATCATTCTTCTTTCAGGAAACACATTGATTTCAAGTCAACAATTTTTAAATCATCCACCAGGGCTCTTGGGGTTTTGATTTATTATTGCTTCTAGGCCAGATGAGAATTAGCACCTCTGTAATAAGGTGCAGCTGTATGAGCAAGTGAGATACCTCTGCAAGTAAATCAATTAGGAAGCACAGAGGTCAAATAATTACCTAGTTTTAGACTACTACTAAAAGGTGTTTAAACAGAGTAACAGGTTTCTATGTCCTTTTATAATAATTCTAAACTAACATTATAAATTAGCCTTTAAAAAAAGTCTGTGCTATATAATGCTACGTTGAAACACATTAATGGTGAAGAAGTCAGTTTTTTCCTGTCATTTTATTTTAATAAGTAGAGAATGCCAATCAATATTTTCTATTCTCTGGTAATCTAAACACTCAAAATACTATATGTTATGTATTTCCCATTAATTTTTAACGAGAACAAAGAATAAAAATTGTATCAAAGTGCCATATCAATCATGAAGCTGTAACTGAAAAGTGTTTAAAAAAGGAGCTAACCCTTTATCAACTGTTATTTTATCAACTGTATCAGGCTGAGAGTATCCTCACCGTTAATGATTTTCTCAATATATAGTTTTTACTTTGTTATCAATATGCATGTAATTCAATATAAAGTAAGTATATACATATCATGTAATTTTAACAATATAATTATTCATATTCTGGTGACTGGCCTTTATTGTGTATTGACAAGTGCATTGGTATAATATGAGTAAGTTCAGCAATATTATCATTTATTCAAGTCTCACTGTAAAAGGGTTTGAAATAGGCTTGTTTTCTTTATAGTTTAGTAGTGAACTGATTCTATGCATAACACCAACTATTAAAACATTTATGTTTTATTTAAATTCTTCACTTTCTGCTTTTTGTGCTTTTTCCCATTCATTGATCCCATCATTCCCAAACTGTTTAATTGGAAATACATCATAGGGATTTATACTTTTAAAGAAATCTTAATCAGAAATTTCAAAATGATATGACATATAGATTTGTTTTTTTTTTCAGCAAGAAAAACTACCTCCAGTAAAAAAAAAATGTGTTCTTTTGATGTCAGTTTCCCTGAGGAAGACAAAATTGATCCGATAATAACACACTAATTGACAGGTCCAAGCTGGGCTCGTAGCAGGAGTGAAATGGATGTCGACATCTCCTGTGTCCTCTTCCATTCCCTGACCCCAAGCATCATGAACCACTGGGGGATAATTTGGAAGATAACTCCAGGCAAGCCAGCCATCATACTGCTCATTAGACCAACTGCAAACTTTTCTGAAGAAGCAGTTTGCAATACTGTGTGAGTATTGCAAACTCACTGCTGGTTAAATGCAAATATATATTGCTGCAGATATTGAAGGAAACTGACTAAAATGCTTTGCAGCTGAATATCGTGGATATGCCTGAAATAAGAGCTGCTATAAACTGCTGTGCCTAATAACTTAGAAATCTGTCCATCGGTTTTCAATAATCCATTAGCCCAAGTCAGGGTTGTAATGAGCCAGAGCCTAACCTAACAAACAAGGCTCTTAAGACATGCTATATTTCTATACAGAAATGATACATGAAAAAACCTTAAATTAAATGTAAGAGTACCTTATTGGGGGTCTTGGGTGGAATAATTATATACTTCTCTGCATTATTATCAGATTTATCTTCTAAAAGAGTCTTCCATTAAGCTGAGAGTAGCCTGACCTATACTGAAACTGAACCTCAGATTGAACAGTGGTCATCCTAATTTTTTATGTCAGTGTCCTACTTTATTTTTCATCAGATGAAAGTATCCTAAGCTGTGCCTCCAGCATGCACACATTACTATTCAAGGGTGCTGGGCATCATAACTGTTCGCTACATAACATACAATGTAATTCCAAAAGGAACAATTGCCATTCTGAAAGAATGCAAAGGAACAAGTAATTAGGTTTATTCCTTTCTGAAAAGAGAAGAAAGAAAACACAACGTTTCGGCCGTGGAGCCTTCTTCAGGTGTCAGAATGCCTGAAGAATGCCTCCTACAGGGTGTAGATCTGGTCCTGTCAGTGTTTGCAGTCTGCTTGTTGTCCCATGTTCACATTGCATTCCTGTTCTTCTTCTGTTCTGTTTTTTGACCTCTCCTCTCACAATAAAAGATGTACCATGAGGAGCAACTCCTGTAACTCCGTCCCAGCTGCTGATCAATATTCCTCTAGCCTCCCCTCCCACTTTCCACTGCAGCTCTGCATCAGGGAGCAGATCCTCTCAAGCACATTTTAGCTGCACAATTGAATAGCCTTAAATTTCTCCCAAATTATTTTTTTACAATAATAGCAAAGATTTATAAATGCATCCCTTGTACATAGTATATTCCATAGTAAAGGAAGGAATTCATGGTAAACACATAGTAAAATGCAGAATTTCATTGAAAAGCATGACCCAAACTGTGGGCAACTGTGAAATAGTCCATTCATGTTTGAAATATGTTGATAAAATGAAATTGAAATGAAAATTCCAAAAATGTTAGGCATTTATTCTCTGGTGATATTATTTATTGTTGTGTAGTGTCATAATGAAAGCCATTCAATTTAAAATCCTTTTCATTTTTTTGAATAAGACATAATGGTTTCCCTGCTGGATTTGCTGGGGTCAGTCACAATGGTTAAGGAAGAATTCCTGCAGCATTTAGCAGCTTCTGTTTTGTCTGTCAGCTGTGAGGTGTTTCATCTGACAGGTCTGTTTCTCCTGTATAGCAGCTCCACCAGGGTCACACATTTAGAACCATTGGATGTAATCAATAATTAAACACTAAACCAACTACTTAGCAATTCATTTTTGGAAAGAACACATCAAATCCCCAGCTATTACAATACAGTGGTTAGAGTATTAATCATTTAGCTTTGTTAATTTTAAAGATATTACCAAGGATATTGCATTCATCAAGGGCAGGTCAGGTATTTAAGCAGTAGTAAAGTCAAATGTTTTTAACACTGTAATTGTTTTTTTCATAAATAATGCATGCTGGAAATATGATGACAGTGATTGTCAAAGCCCTAGTGGTTGAAAGGAAGATTGAATTCTTCACCATTGGGGGAAAAAATAACTTGCTGCATTAGTATGAAAAATCAATATGAATACACCAAACCGTGTATACAGTATGCTTCTGTGCTTCTTTTTCACCAGCATTCAGAACTAATGGAAAGGATTACTGAAACTCTAATCAGGAGCTAAAAAAGTTTTAGCTGTTCTGGTCAATCAAACTGTTAGTCCTCTGCAAGATCCAGGAACAAGTATTACTTAAATACAAGCACACAAAGAGATGCTTAAAAAAAACAAGAAATCAGCCTGCCTCAGAAACGCAAAGTTCTAAGTGGCTGTCGCAGGTGACTACGCAGCAAAACAAATTTGAATCCATATGCAAATACAAACATGCTGTATCTGTTTTATAGTGGAGAGGTCACAGTGCATTGCTCTTCATTGCTTCATGCAATAGGCACTTCATAGACTGGGAAAGAAGGACAGTCAAGGACAGGGTAAACAAAACACCTTTAAAAAGACATATTTCCTAGGTTAATCGGCATATGTGAAATGCTCCCTCTGCATTGTCCGTGTGAGAAAATGTATACAGCATGTGTTCTGAACAAGCATTCTGTCCACGACGTGTGTCTTCCCAATGTCCTGTGCCTGAGGTACAGGCTCTGGCTCACCACAACCCTGTAAGGATGAAAGCAGTTATTTAAAATTGATTAATTAATTGACTATTATACAAATACATAATTAAACAAACTGAGCATTCATACGTTTATGTGCTCTAGTGAGCCAAATAAAAATATTTTAGAATTGACAGAACTGCAGAAATGTTCATTATTAAACATTTTCACATACTTTGAGAATACTGGAGAATGTCTGAGTGAAGTTTCTACCACACGTTTCCCAAGACATACCTCCAAAAGGGTGAAATTAATTAACATCTTGCCCACTGTGAAGTTAACAGGCTCCTTCAAAGAAATGGACATGAAAACTTCATCATCTCAATTGGAAAATTATGTTATGCTTTAGTCTCAGATATTACAATCTCAATAAATTCCAGATGTTTGATAAAGTGGGTAAGCATCTAGGACTCTAAAACTCTTATGAACTTATGAAAAATCTTATATTTTTTAAATCTGAGTCTTTCCATATGTCCAGGTCCACTTGCATTTATGATTTCCTCCCACCCCTCAATCGCCAAGAGAGAAATATCTCTATATTTAGTAATAACATTGCATGTCTCCCTTTATTTACTTTTTTCTTCTGATGATAAGCAGCTGTTTATCACAGATTTTAGAAAGCCTTTAAGCAGAACCTGCATGTCTTTTTGGGATGTCTTCTGGTGTATCAGTTGTGTGACAGGATATCCCGTGGAAGGGTTGTCATTTACACAGTCTGCCACCAGAGGGCGCCAAGTCTGTCCACAGAGACATGGAGACCATTACCCTGGTGTGCAATGGGTTAACAAAATATACAAGTGGGTGGTGATTTGGAGTGCGCATTCTCACATGGGTTTAATTAGTGGGTTTGTTTTGAGTATATAAGTGTGTGTCACTGGAAAGTAGAGAGGTGGCTATTATAAAGAGTGTGGTTTGTGGTGGTAAGCTTAGACTTGCATTTTGCAAAGGTTAAGGCTTGGTTATTAAGGAACTGATGAATAAAAGTCTGGACCTTCATGTTGCATCTGTGCTGAAGTGAAGTTCTTTTTTTGCAAAGGTCCTAGAGCCAGGCTATCCAAGACATCTTTGACAAAGTCCTAAATGATGTAAAATAAGTTTGACATGGATGTTTTGTTTGTTTGGATGAATTAATGTATGAGTGGACATGAATTCAGTAAAGTGAATATTTATGTGTTGATTAACTATAAAATGTCTTCTTAATCGTGAAGAACTGACAAAAAGGACACCAGGAAACTGTGTAGCTGTCAATAACCAGGGTTGATCATCTCTGGCATATTGACAATGTAGGAAGTTGCAGATATTAAGCAGTATATTAATCCAATCATAAACTAAAACACTTATTCAACAAAACCAGCTGAAAGCAAGAAATACTGCAGATTCTTATGTGGGTTATATGGAGAAAAAATAGTCACCCATCAAGCTCTTATCCCTACAGTGCATCATACACAAGCATTTATCAAAACATTTTCATTTTTTACATCATTAATTAAAATGAAGTTCAATAAAATATTGTATATGTTGAAAATGTACATTAAAGACTTTGTACATACTGTACATGTATGTACTCCTAATAACCAATTAACTGCCTAATTAAATAATTAAATAGATACTAATTAACTGCCAAAGTTGCTTCATCCCCCCAAGACACTACTAAAGAGCAAAGCTGACTTCCAGGTCTTTTAAATGAGGTGAATGGTCTGTTCTCACCTCTGTGCTCATGGCTTTCCCCTGAGCAATAGAAAATTCACGTTTTTGGAGGTTGTTCACAGGTAGGAAGCTAATATTCAGTGAAAAATACTTCCATTTTATTGTTGTGATGTACAATGTCTTTTGGAAAACTGACAGTGAACCTCAACAAGTTTAGGCATCCACCTTAATTTAATCTAATTTACTGTATAACCCTTATTCAAATGCTCTAGATCTGTAACTGTAAAGATGAAAATGCAGTATTGACCTACTGGTAAGACATCAGTATGGGTGTGTATATAAAAAACTGAGGGATGTGTCTGTTTCTGCTTACTATAACCTTGGCACCATTTTATTTAATATTTTGATTAAACATTTTTACATGAAGAAAGCAAGATTTCTCAGATGATTACACTATCAAATCAAATTTTTAAATTTAAATTTTAAATAAATTTAAACTACACATTCTTCTACTGGAAAATATTTTTTATTCAATTTACTTTTCCTGTGAAGTTGTTAGTATCCACTTACTCTGTCAGTCAAAACTTGGATTCCATATTAATGTATTTTCACAATAATACCTAAAAACCTCATTATTGTTCTGAAGGAAAGTAAACAGCTACTGTACATAACCTTTCTCTTGAAAAACATAGTCTTTGTGTCCGACATGAAGTCTTAAATACCTGCAATATGCGGTTAAAATATAATGTGTTGGGTGGGCAGTGCACAAGAACCACAGTTTAATGTTAACGGGAATTCTCTCAGTGACTTTCAATAACAATTGAGATATGAACCTTCGTGCTGTAACCTAACCAAAGAAACTACGTGAAAAAATACAGGATCAAATGTAATTTGCACTCTTTTGGACATTTTGACCTGAAATTAATTGTCAAGAAAATAGCATGAACCAACAGCAGAGTAGTAACAGATTTAGAGTTTATATAAAGTGTAACTGCACTGCATTTGTGTTATTGATTTTTTATTTAAATATTGATACACACAAATCTGAGTATGATCAGACTGTGTGCTGTATTAACATGCAAGACACAGAAGACACAAGATCCAAAACTCTCAGCTGGCTTAAGACCATCCTAATCCTAAAAAGAACATACAGTACTCCTTCTAATCCCCCTTTTCATAGAAAAGGGATAAATCCAGCTTTGTAATTTAAACTAATATTTCTCTCCTCCCCCCTCTCAGATAATATTAAGACTAATAAACTGTACCCTGTTATTAGTTAATTCCTTAAAACATCCTGGAACATATAAAAATGTTCTACTTGACACCCAGAAATAGCATGACTAATTGCAGCTTGTAAAACAACCTTATTGTATGAATATTTTGTCTGGCACATGCAATGGCCTCGTGTCCTCCTTGTCGTCTTGTTCAGCACGTTGTGCTCCCTGTCCATTCAAATCTGGTGACTCACTTTGGCCCTGCAGTGGAAACGGTGGAGACTAGACAGGACAGCCGACATTCACTCCAGTGCCACTATTGTTTCTCAGATATTATTAAATGCTACAAAATAGTGGTTGATAACTACATTTAGAACTAGTCTAGGTGACATAGTGGCACAGTGGTAAGCATTGGTCCGAATCCTGGGGTGGTATCTAGATTGAATGTTCTCCCTGTGTTTGTAAGGGTTTCCTCCCAGGAGTTCGAAGACTTACTGGTAGCTTAATTGTCATTTGGGAAAACTGGCCCTGGTGTGTGCCTGTCTGTGTTTGTGTCGGAGTGTGGCTGCAATGGGCATACTACAGACATGAGCCGGAATAACTTTAAAAACTGAGCTTCGTAGTCGAAGTAAGATATAACAAAACAATTGACAAATATAATTTTTGGTCAAAGTCTTAAAAAGATTAGAGAAAAAATAATCAGATAATAGATTACAGGAGGAATTAATTCAAAGGTGCTCTACCTATAATTACCTAAACACTTAGGTGTTTTAAATAATACATGAAATTTGATAATTTCCTTATTCTGCCGAACTGACTCATTTTTCCTGCCCTTTACAGTTCTTTTTTTATCCTCTTCACTGATGGTACTGTGAATGAGTTGGCTTGAAATGTGCTGCTTCTTTAATTTTAAAAACAGAAGGTTTTTCAATGAATTCCATATGCAATGGAGAACCACAATTACTGTACTTACTCTTTAGCAATGCCTTTTTTCTCTGCTGTCCTTCATACTGGAACGAAAGAATAGCCTTGACTTTTTGTAATGTAAACTACCATTAATATGTTCTTGATTCCCTTAATAACCCACTTAATGCTATTTGAGGACAGGCAGGTTATTTGCTCTCAATATTTTGTCCATACTATCTTCTGCACTACTTACAATATAGACCATATTTGCATTGTTGAATATCATTGTAAATACCAATGAGGACTGACCTTAAATACTTTTCTCCTGCAGCAAAACTTCATATTTCATAGCTCTCTCTGTTAAGGTCATTTAGGCTTTCATAAAAGCAATCTCTATTTGAAGGCCAATTTACAGATTTCCAATAAGACAGACACTTTAATAAACAACGCAGGTACAGTAGATCAAAGGTTACTAACATCCTAAAGTCTTTTTTTGGGGTTTCTATGTCAGATAAGGTCAGGGAAATAATGAGAATTGCTAACTGAGTGCCATGCCTCTTTCCAGAGTGCTCAGGTCAGGACAATTTATGTTTATACAAACGGACAGAATATAAACAGGTTTTGTCTATACAGGCATTTTTCCAAGGGTTTATGAGTTTGCAAGGGCACAAAAATACATTCGACAGTCAGTTTCCAATTACCAGACAGATTATTAAATAAATACAGATGCCTTCATTTCAATTAAGAAAACAACAAATCTTCTATTTTACAACATTAAAACAACTCTGTCACTTATGTTGGAAGCTTTGATATGTTATTGAGTAAATAAGGTCATCTTCAAGCCAAAGATGGAATACCTTTTACAGAGTTGTAGTCTATTATTCCTTTGGTGAGTCCAGTGATCACTACAGAATAGTGCCTACAGTAAGTTCACTAACAGCACAGTACTGTAGCTCAGTTGCAAATTTGGGATCCACTGATCACTCATATAATAAGTATTCATATAACATATAACTAAATCAATAATTTATCAGACAATAAGAACTGTACTTGAAGATCATTTGTATAAAAACAATATTCTAGGAGACAGTCAATGAGGATTTATAAAAACTTTGAAGACTTTGAACAACAGCTGTAATGAACACCATCAAAACACATTATATGATATGTTTGAAAGTTCTAGAGGGAGATTGAAAACTTTCAACATAACAGATTAATTCTCAAAATACAGGCAGAAGGGATTAAAGGGAATACATGTACAGTATTTGAATTAAGACCTTGGCAAAGGACAAGAAATAGTGAGTACAGATAAGGGGTGAGCTCTTGAATTGCTATGATGTAACCACGGGAATTTGCATCAGAGCTGTTGCTCTTCCTGATTTGTTTCAATGATCTACTGTAGATTCTGCTACAGTTAGTAAACTTGCCAAATTGTATATCATCCAAAATTAGAAGGTTTAGCAAACTTTGTTGAAGTGAGCAATTAAATTCAGGAGTTTTAATCAATTTGATGATCAATTTGATCAAGATTTAGATCAAATTCAAGAGTCAGAAAACACACTGATGACATTTAATATAGACAGGCAACAGAGTGTTACATGTAGAATTTTTATTGAAAAATAAACTGCAGCTTAGGAGCTCTATAAAGCCAGCAGTTTATTTTCTCATTAAAAAATATATATATTGTGTACTTACAGACTACAAGAAATTTTCTGCCACCCCATAAGGCTTTACTGAGCAGAGAACTGACACTCCCACTGAAAAGGACTGCTTCATCAAAGAGCCCTATCAACTCCACTAACACCTTATTGGACATAGATCTTTCAGAATTGGTATCTAAGGGCCCAAGAGCTGTTCTTAGTCTTGGTAGAAAGGTAACACACAGGTTCCACAAATGCAAAACTCTTTATAATGCAGCAACATTCAAATTTTATTAATTCAGTTACACAAAAAGAACATCTGTATAAATTAAAGCTGAAAAAATGTCCATTGTGTGACAGCTTCCTGGAAAACAGCTCAGAGACCACAACAGTTCACAGTGGAGCTGATGAAGCAAACTGAACATTTAAGCCTTTGTGAGAACTGAATTCATTGTGGCAGCCTGCTCTCCTTTGTCAGGAGAAGGCAGATTCGAAAAATCTCATGTGCAAAAAGAGCAAAAGGTGTCCTTAGATCCTTTATTTTTTAAATATTTTAATGTTTTAGTTATATATAAATATTTTTTTATAGGTCTTGTTTTAAGTACAAACACCAGTAAGTCAGTCTGGTATTTGACCAGGCATGCAAGCCTGACTACATGAGAAATGAACAGTGGAAAACTGGATGGGATAATAAAGTTAGTGTGAGGTTAAAGATCCATCAACAATCTTTTAACTGTAGATAAAGACTACAAAAGCGTGCCAAGTGTGATTCATGAAAGAAATGTCAAGAAGTTGTTTTTCCTGCTGCCTTGGTGTTCACCCTCCCCAGTGCTGCAGCTCATGCTGTCTCAGAGTTGGACTCCAGGTTCAATTCCAGCCAAATTTCTTTCTATGTTCAGAACAAAGACTTCCCAGCTTCCTGCAAGCGTAAACCCACATACTCTCACAATCCAAGCTGTGAATACGTCAGACTGCCACTATGTTACTAAATATTCTAGAGATCCCTCCATAGTTTCCTTTGCAGAGTCAGTGGTGCACGAAGAGAGAGGCAGGAGAAGGTAACTCGGTGACTTCATCACCCTTTTCAGTTACAAAGGGTGTGCTAGTCACAGACAGGAGGGCATTTGGAGCAGAGACAGCTACTACTGTGCAGCACACAGTGATGGGAAAGAGAGCAAGAGAAGAGAAGGGTTCCCTTATTACAGAGCGAACGGGGGAAAGAGAATTAAGCTTGCTTATAAGGGGGAAAGGTCAGAGGTCAGAGGGCAACCTTGGCAGACAACAGGGGTAGAACACTGCAATATAATACATGAATATGACACAAACAAAATCATGAGACAAAATGACTTTGATGCCTTTTTCCTACATTTAATACTAATTTTTGTTTTTTGTCTTTCAGAGCACTAAAAATAAGTATATTAAAATGTTTTCCTCCTGATGGTGAAATAAAAACCGAGGCCTATTACCACTCATCCAAAACTAGTCTGTCAGCTGTTAAACTGTTGTTATGACAGAAAAAAAGTTTTCAAAACTGCTAAAATAATTTCTTCAGTTTTGCAAATAATGTACCATTGGAAAGGCTGTGTTATATATAGTATAGCCTTTTAAAGACCTTATTTTTATTTATCTTCACATTGGTGTTGTGTAATTGTTATTCTGACATGAAGAAGGGAATCTTCGCAGCATCTAAAGGTAAGAAGCACAATACAGGATTTATTGTGAGAGCTGTTTAGAAAGGACATGAGCTCTAACATGCCTTAGGTCTATCCAGTCATGCTTTTAAATACACAGCAACTATATGATGGCATCTACAGGTAGGTGTGAGCTATTCCATTACTGTGGGATTAGAACAGGGCATAAAACTTTACTGCAGCATTCACGCTCATTAATCACACCATAGTTATTCCTAAAACCAAAAGAGAAGATCTCTTGTAGTTAACAAATTCACCTAGCTGTCTGGATGGAGAAGGTAATTTATTTCTTAAGATCAAATAGACACTGATTTTGTTTATTCTATTAATTATAGATTTTATATAATAAATCTGACTTTGATATCTTTAATACCCAAGTGGACACATGCAAATGCTGATTAGTGGGGGGCCCAGGTTTGAGCCTTAGGCAAGACCAGACATAACGAACCCAACTTCGAAAAGAAATTCCCAAGAGAAACAAAGTGTCTGACATAAGCTTAAGAGTTTAACCATTTCAGAGCAATGTCAGAAACTCCAAACGGTCTCAAGAGGGGAGAGTAAAATGTAATGATTAACAATATCAATAGATGCACTCAGAGAAACAGAATCAGCTGCCATAAGAAGATTGTTAGTAACACTAACAAGGGCAGTTTCTGTGCTGTATAACTGTCTGAAACCAGATTGGAAGGGTTTGAACATGAACACGAAAACTGTTCCGGTTGACCAGAGCCATGTTTGGTTTTTTAGACACAGGCATAACTGAAGCCATTTTGAAGGCTGTAGATACCACTCCAGTGATCAATTACTCATCATGTCGAGGATGGTAGGGCAGAGGGATGAAAACAGGACTGAATAAAACAGAAGGAAGTAGGCAGGTGGTGAGCTTCATATGCAATACCAGTTTACTAAGACTTGTTTTACTATATATTATTTTCACACTCCATTAATATTTATTTAGCAGTTCACTGCTGATGAGCCTGTGATTCACTGTCATTTTCTGACTTTAAAATGAAGATCAATGATATACTGTATCATGTACGGCAACAGCACTGCTACAGCATTATCCTAGGCCCGCAGAGTTTTAAACTTAAATTCTTTATAGCTAAAAATTAATCAGTACCTGGATGGCCTCCTGGGGAAAAACTAAGGTTGCTGCTGGAAGAGATGTTAGTGGGGCTAGCAGGGGGTGCTCACCTTGCAGTCCATGTGTGTCCTAATGCCCCAGTATAGTGACAGGGACACGATACTGTAAACAGGTGCCATCCTTCAGATGAGACGTAAACTGAGGTCCCGACTCTCTGTGGTCATTAAAATCCCAGGGCATTTCTTGAAAAGAGCAGGGGTGTAACCCCAGCTTCCTGGCCAAATTTCCCATTGGCCCTTACCTAATAATCCCCATCTATGAATTGGCTTCATTACTCTGCTCTCCTCCCCATTGATAGCTGATGTGTGGTGAGTGTTCTGACGCACTATGGCTGCCGTCACATCATCAAGGTGGGGCTGCCCATTGGTGGTGGCAGTGGAGGGGAGTTCCCTTTACCTGTAAAGTGCTTTGAGTGGAGTGTCCATAAAAGAGCTATATAAGTGTAAGCAATTATAATTATTATTAATTATTATAATTATCTTTAAAGGAAACTAGAAAGAAATAGATGTTATGATGTTCACATAGCGAATATGGTTCACAACAGGCAGGAAGTGAATACATTCTCTTGAAGGTGATGCTTGTAAATGAATTGGATTCTTTCAAGTTAACTCATATTGAGATATCCATGTGTAAGAAAGGTTGATATGTCTGAGAATCTGGAAGTAGTACTGTATATCAGAACAGATTTATTCACTGATAAAACTAAGAGTAATACAAATAATATTTGGGAAATTAGCAAAAATCCAATTGCAAGGGAAACCACACCAACAAAAAGAAAAATCGTTCCAAAATAATCTAAAACATGAATTTTGTGTATACCCACACGATCACTACGATGGATATGTGCCACAAGTAAGAATGAACCTTTAACAAACCTGTACACCCCAATAATCTGGAACTGTACTGCTGGTGATGAGCCCATTCTGCACATTCCACAGAATCCTGGGAACTCTGGGTGAGCTGATATAAAAACAATGGTTTGCCCCTATATACTGTACAGTATATCCTGTTAAAGCTTCTAATATAATACATTTCTTTAAAATGTAGTGAAAAATAAACTAAACTTTTCACACATTTTCTTCTGTCAAATAAGGATCTACTTATTTTTTAATGCTGAATGTTTCTTCTTGTTAGAGACCTCAATCCTTAGAAGAGAGATGGGGTACAATGAGGTCTACATGTATACACCCCTAATTTGAGAGCTAATGTATCTACAAATTGATAGAGGAAATGAATTTCTTGCTGTCATTTCTCAGATTTAAGAGGTCTGTAGAGATGATATGCTTGGTAACTAAACAGCATATCTGAAAATAATTTCTTACATATATTAAAACTAAATTCTTTTAATTTATGAAGACACAGGAAAGGTTATGAACTGCCCTCAATATCTCTCATGGCTATAGACCTTCAAATATTAATATCCTTTAGAACCTTTATATTCTCCTATATACTAACATAATACCACTAATAATAAAATAAGAAATATAATATTTTTCTTTCAGTACAATATTCAAAAATGAGAAAAGCAATATAATATATACACTGTGGCTATATGATAAAGAAAAACTATGAAACATTCAATTTAATGTTTCAAGGAAATTAATTTCTTTGTAGATTCAAAATTGAAAGCACATACTGGAACTTTTTTGTCATAATTTACTTCTGCTGTATCTTAAGACATAACATAATTTAACAATGTCTTTACAAGCAGGTATTGTTCTGTCTGGAAATGTAAAACAGATGTATTTGAATATTTGCAATTTTCAGCATTTAGTATACGTTTGATTGTTTCATTAAGTGTAGTAGAAGAAGAAAGACTAATTGCAAGTACTTCAACATAAATTGATTGCGTGCATTCATTTAAACAACTTGCATTGAAAGATTGACAGCTCACTGTACTACATTATTAATACTTGACTGCATGATTTTATTGAGGCTCACAGCAAAAAACCCTTTATAGTATTTTATATGCTTGGGAGATTTTATTTCAATAACAGAACACATGACATAAATTACCCTGAATATTTATGATTCCACATTTCATATGCATGGGTAAAGGTTACAGATGAAGAAAATAATTCTATCAAGGTTACATTATTGAAGATGAAGGATGCCAGAGAAAAGCATGTTAGACTAACATTTGGCCTCTATTACTGTACTATGGGACTCACAACTTTTTGTTCAGTATTTCGCTCAGATTCTAATTACAGTCAGACGAGAGAATGAATATAAAGGAATAACATATTTAATATTTTAGTGTTTGTCATTAACTTGCCTGGCTGAGGAAAATGACAGCCCTGGCTGTATGGTCAAGCCTGCAGAACCCCCTCACTTGCAAAGAATGAACCAGGGAGGCAGCAGCAAGGGTGAAGATGGGGTGGAGGGAGGTCGCTAGAAATGCTGTGTGCAGAGTGAGCACGGCAGGTGAGTATTTATTAGTCAAAGAAGTGCACAATTACAATTTGACCTTCTCCCGAGCTTCTGTCTAACCATTCCAGTGCATATCTCTGATTTACTCTGATTTATCTCTGATGAGAAGTAGTCAGACAGATTTTGTAACTGATGCGGTAGAAGACATCACTGGTACTTCCAGAACCCTCTGCACTGTTTTCTAATTCTCTTTAATTAATTAAACAGTTCATTTTGGGAAGAAATATAGGTTAGCCTTAGTTTAGATATTGGTACGTTCTCATTATAAATTACAAAAAAAGTAAATTTGGATAAAAACAGACTTCCTATTCTGTCTTGAAATGTGTTTGAAAAGCTCTCTAACCACCAGGAATACTATCAGCAAACTGCACAAGACTAGATTTACAGGAAGGTGTGTCTGTCTTGAAAGGGAAATGGAAATGCATTTTCTTCCTAAGCATGTTGTGAATCAAACAGTATGTCATTTTAATAGGGAGAAGACAAGCAGTTAGGAGTGCTTTCCCTGCCATTCTCATCCACAGGCTATCAGGCTGTCATCCATTTTTTTTTCATTTGAAGTACTTTTATGTGGATCAATAACATTAGAAGATTTTAAAAGACAGTTTATTCTTTTTTAAATGTTTAAACTTGTTTACAGCATATATTTCAATTAATTACTAAAGTCTATAGGAATATGTTAGGTAAAACTGTTCTTTACACAGAATAAATCTGACAACTGTGTAATTCTCTCTGTACCGTCTTATAAATTTAAGCCTTTGCAGCAGCAGCTGGAACTATTGCAGCCCTTCTTCCAGTTACTAAATGAATTATTCATTAGTGATCTGGAGACATCAGTTAGAAAACCAGTCAATATTATCTCCAGCTTAGCCAACAAAAGCATGTATTGCCCTTTAGTACTTCGTTTTAAAGGTGGAATCCCCTGGTATAGAAAGCATTGTACTTAAAAAACTTCAAAGAGCAAACCTGTGTTAACAATGAAAAGTGCCAATAGCAGTTTCTTTTGGCTAAACCAGGAAATAGCTCTGTACTCTATGTGAAAAGTCTGTCAAAAAATCCAGTTTTAATGCCAAATCTAAATGCAATGTACCTATAAACAGTATTGATTATGTTTGTTATTTTAGTGAGTATGATACAATGTGCTAGTGTTTGTCTGAAAGGAAATGAATGGGAGGTTGTCATTTGGATGCCATAGATGTGACCAGTTGACCATCAGACTACAGTCACCTCACACCCTTGACCAGATCCACAAAAACCAGAAGAAATATGGGTACCTGATGCACAATGCTCATGTATGGCTGTAGCTTTGAATTCCAATGCACTGACACTGAAAGTGCAGACAATAAACTGGCACAGAGCACTTTGAGTTTCACTGAATCATGTGATTTTGACTACTTGACAAATAAACCTGAACAACTCACCAGCTCATACATGAACCCAGTAGTGGCTACATCGCTTAAAAATGATACATACACCAAAAACAAAGGAAGCAGCCAAATTTGTGTTTACATCATACTGGTATACAAGCTAATTCTGAGATAAATATATTACTTGAAGAATCAAAATGAGTTGAATGCCTCCATCCCTTTCTTCTATTCATATTAAACCTGCTTTAAGACTTTTAAAGACTTTATTGGTGATCATTGGAGCATCAGTAAGACTTCTAAAGCTCAACAACAAAATATTTACCACAAGATCTTATGATGTTTCATGTCCAGTTTTTCAGAACTGTATGAGTATTGTTTTTTATTATTTATTTTTATTTTTTTCTATTTCCTCTTAGGAGTTGTACTTCCTAATGCTAGGAAATGGATGTCCCAGGAACTTTGATATTCTTCAGAAAAATTGGATTGTTTGTCCAGACTTGAGAAGCACCCATCCATCAAACTTCCCCAAGGTGCTCCAGTAATTGTCGCCTTTCAGAGTAAATTGCAGGTATTACCTATTTACATCCAGCCAAGGGAAGCTGCAAACCTCATTATGAAACACTTTCCAACCTGTTTGTTTAAAAAACATGCAGATTAAGCCAATCTGTTAATCAGCCTCAAACAAGTTGTATTGACTCTTTTAAGTTAATCTCTTAATGTGGTCAGTGTTTCTATAAATACACTACATGAACTAAATATTTACTAAACAGTTTTGCTTTTCCTCTAGAGAAAAGAAAATGCAGATGCTACAGGCTAAACAAGAAACAGAGAATCTGTCAGAAAAATTTGATGAAAACAGCTGAAATCTGAGCAGCAGAGCTTTGCTATTCCAGAACTCCCATAAGCATTTCACACAGAGAAGAAATTACAATGTCAGAAATTACTGTAATATTTACACTGATGATTAGAATTGATCAAAAAGTCCCTAAGCTTCTTTTTAAAAAATAATCGACTATAACAGAGAAGAGTTGCAAAAACTTATATTCAGTAATATACATCTGTGGAAGTAAGAAGATCTTCGGTGGGAAAGCATGGTGAAACAATCCTGCAAGCAGAGAGAGAGCTGCTCTGTCATACAGTTAAAAAGCCAGGCCTGAGGAAATTAGTCATACGACAAGACAGAAACATCAATCCATGTACTGCCATCTCTTCAAAGACAAGTGTGTCACACCTTAGTTTGGGGATTGCAAAATGATACTTTATAAATGGATAATTAAACAGCCGTTAATATAGTTCAAGCAGGGAGCTGCGTCAGCATGCACAGGATGCAAAGGAACAAGTAAAGGTTTATTCCAGCTTAAAAGAATAGAAGCAGTAATGTGACACCTGAAGAAGGCTCCACAGCCGAAACATTGTGTTTTCTTCTCTTTTCAGCAAATAAATAAATAAACCTTTACTTGTTCCTTTGCAGCTGTTAATATGTTTATAAAGTATTATAAGTCAAATACTCAGACTTCCAAACTAATGCCGGGTTAGATTCAGGTTTAAGAGTATGGCTCAGGATAGGGTCAAGACTAAGATTGTATGAATAATATGCAATTGATACTTATACCACACTATTAATACTTGTATTCCAGTGTATCTGATTTCAGACTGACTTTTGTTGCACCAAATCTAAAGTGTTAGCTGAAGGTGTTAGGCTCACTGTTTTACATTACACTAATGAAACCTGACACTTTTACTCATTAACCTTCTTACTGCAGGCCTGTGGTGATTTCAGGAGCAGCCAGCCTGCCGCACCCCTGCCATCCACAAAAATAACCAAATTCCAAATATTATTCATGAGTCATAGTGATATAAAATAAGTTCTTAAAAAACATACAGTTGATATATAGTCGTTGTGATGTTTTGGTCAATCCTTCATACATTATTCAATTTTAAAGGGCTTATTTTTTTACATAGTTCTCCTCACGACAAAAATGTCTATTCATATAGATTAATCTGGGTTTTACTTATATGTTTGCTATACTTTTGATTAAAGTGTAAGCAAGACTATTAATGTCGTCTATCTGCTTTCCAACTATTGAAAATACAGACAATAAAAAACAACACCTGGCAGAGAGCACTCTGAGTTTCACGGCATCACGATAGGTGCTCTCAGTACCCATTGACACAACAAAAAAAAGACTGAGGCGGACAATCCTATTCTCTCTGATCAACTCATTGCTTCAACAGCTGTTGTTTCCAGAGGAAAGCTCTGTCCGTGCTTTGTGCTTTCTTAAGGGGAAAAGGTTAATGAAACTTGTCGCTCCATTATATATAATTCCCTGCAGTAAGAAGGAATAACTGATGTCTAAAATGTACTCAGTAACACAAACCTTTTATTATTCAGGTTTAGTGCAAAACTCTATCCGTCCATCCTCTCACAGCACTGTTGAAAAGTTTGAAAATGCTGCGCACGGGGTCTCTAGGGAAGAGACAAGTCTTGTTCATTCTTCATCCCTGTAATCTCTGTATTCACTAGTATATTTGCATTCTAATCCAGTAGCTGTAGACATTATTAAAAGATGGATATAAACCAGGGTTAACATGCACATACAGAGTTTTTTCTATATTGACTAAACGTTCTGTTACATGTTTTACTGTCTTCCTTTTTTAAACAAAGAGAACTAACCAACAGCCCCAGAAACAGGGACTTTTTAATAAGGCACAGTAGCAGATCTGACAGTTTGGCTACAAAGTTGAATTTATGAACCTGGAACGAGCCTCCATTATCTCCTAATTACAAAAGATACAGCAGGCTTATTCAGAGCAAGGTGGAGATCACCTGCTGATATGTATGCGCCTCAAGGCACAATGAGAAACAGCCTGAATGCTGACAGCAGGATTACTATAAAACCTTATTTTCTCACACTGTGCAGCACCTTAAAAAAGACTGCAGTTCCCACTTCCACTGAACCTTAATATCACAACTAGAACTAGAACTAGAACACAAAGCAGAAAATATACGCTATTTCAGAATCAGAAGAAATTTACAAGTGGAAGTTAAAAAATATTCAAAGTATATATAGATAGAAATTGACATATTTCTCATTGCTAACATTTTTTTCTACTAATTGACTTTTTTTTCAATTGCTAATACACATTGCAGCCTAAAACCTCTCGTCTCTTATTACAACCAATTTACCCAGAACACCAGTAATGCAGCGACCTGCCCCTTTGGCATACAGTAATGATGAATACGAGCAACTCTGGTCAACGGGGCCAGACAGATAAACACATGGCCATTAGCTGACCTACGTATCCTATGAGTTAAAATACAGGTACAGGCTAACTAAATACGACTGGCCCATTGTTTCCCGATATATTAACTGTATTACAGGCAGGTTGTAGACCTGTATGAATCACTGTGTACGCCAACACCACCACATTAGTACGAACGATCCCTGCAATTCCACAGACTCCTCGAGCCTGGGACGCTGCTCATATAGCATCTCCATACCCTGAAATGAGGCAGTATGTATTGATGGAAACAGCTGTAGGTTTATACATACCACAATTACAGGAGTACTGAATATTAATAAAGAACAAATATAAAGCAATAATATATTCATTTGCAGGGATATTGACATTAATCAGAGATCCAGATTGCCACAGTTAAAAAGCCAAGCCTGAGGAAATTAATTTTTCAATCACAAACATATTTTTCACATGTGACTTCCATAAGCAAGCACTGGTTTATGTGATGCAACAAATTACATTTTACATATGACTGACTTTTGCATCTATATTCTTTAGTAATGCTCTATATTTAGGAAATTGAAGAATTGTTGTAATGATATCCAAAAGTCACTTTTTGAACCTTGACTGGTTTACTTAATCGAATCTGTGACCAGAAAGCTGTTCATACCAAAGGGTTTAGGCAACAAATATGATGTTTTCTTCAAACATTAGGCTGGATTTGCTGAAACTGCATCGGCATTAGATGAATCTCTGAAGGTTCATCTTCAGAAGGGCATAACACATGAGAGGCTAAGATCTCACTACAAGACAATTCTAAGATTGTCAGCAGCCAGTCAGTGAATTCCTCCCTGTGTCCAGTTCAGAGAGTAGGGGTGAGAGACAGGGTTCTTTCCTGGATGTTACAGAAAAAGTGCTTGGTTGCACAATAATCCCTTAGAGGAACAAGATTGATCCTGTTAATAGATAAACTTGAAAGTTATTTTCCAGTTGCCTGAATACCAACAGGACACAGATTGTCAGACAGTTCTTATCAGCGGTGTCAATCTCTCTTCCTGGAGGGTCTAGTGTTCTAGTTGTTGTTCTGCGCAAGCTCTCACTTGCATAGTTGCTCTATTTCATTAACTGAATTACTGTAATACTTATAGTACAATCAAAATTGGAGCTATTTTACACGTGACTGTACCTTGAGGTGAATGTTATGACTAAATTAATTCTAAATGTCTGTATGAAAAATCTAAGAAAATAATTTGTTTAATTTGGTTGATTCATTGACTATTCAGATTGGAACGAGTTCCAACAAACACGAGGCTCTCAGAGGACTTGAGTTTGAGAAATCTGGTTGGCAGTATAACACTGCTTAAATGAGTGCTATGTATTGTTGATGCCATCTTAATTAAATCAATCAAACTTCGAATTTGTACCTACTGTATAAGAAATGCAGTCAATTACTAAGCTGTTTCACTCCCTTGGGAGTTTTTTTAATAACTCAGATTAATTATTTTAATATGTATTTATAGTTCTCTACTCAGTATATATAATATTGGGTTTTTCAATTTCCTTCTGTGAAACCACGAGGTCTAACCTGCTGCATTTAAATATATTTATTTAATCACATGCATTGTTGTTGTGGTTACTCTTGACTTTGAGTATAAAATCTGCCATCTTGTGGTGACTTCAGGTAAAGCAAAAGCCCACAGAAGTTTTCTTCTGGCCCAATATAATAATAATAATAATAATTCATTACACTTATATAGCTCTTTTCTGGACACTCCACTCAAAGCGCTTTACAGGTAATGGGGGCTCCCCTCCACTACCACCAATGTGCAGCATCCACCTGGATGATGCGACGGCAGCCATAGTGTGCCAGAACGCTCACCACACATCAGCAATCAGTGGGGAGGAGAGCAGAGTAATGAAGCCAATTCGTAGATGGGGATTATTAGGAGGCCATGATTGGTAAGGGCCAGTGGGAAATTGGGCCAGGACGCCGGGGTAACACCACTTCTCTTTTCGAGAAACAGCCTGGGATTTTTGATTACCACAGAGAGTCAGGACCTCAGTTTACGTCTCATCTGAAGGACGGCACCTGTTTACAGTATCGTGTCCCTGTCACTATACTGGGGCATTAGGACCCACATAGACCACAGGGTGAGCGCCCCCTGCTGGCCCCACTAACACCTCTTCCAGCAGCAACCTTAGTTTTTCCCCAGGAGGTCTCCCATCCAGGTACTGACCAGGCTCACACCTGCTTAGCTTCAGTGGGTTACCAGTTCTGAGTTGCAGGATGATATGGCTGCTGGTAATATAATATTATTTAATATTGACAAAAATATAAATAAATAAATCAAGACAGCTTTGGTTGCGCCAATACCGAAAGCTGTTTTTTTCCCAAAGAGCTTATTTATAAGTGCTGTGAGACAGTGTGATTGATTATCTAAAACGATGAAGAGAAAAAGAGAAAAGCAAATTTTCTCTGAAAACAATTACATACTAAGGATGAGACAAGTTCCAGCCATCAGTTTTCAACAACTAATGAATCCAAAACAGAACTTCTCTGAGCAGGAAGCTAACTTCACAGACATTGGGAGCAAGACAGGACACAGCCTGGATCATCACAAGGGCACACACACATATGGGAGACTTTTTACAGTCACAAATTAACTTGAACAGTTAACTTAAAAGTTTCAAAAATAATCTGGAGCAATCTTAAATGAAGCATTGAATCCTAGAATTGTTGCTACATTGGTCATCGTTATTATGAATATGTGCTATATGATCTGTATATTAAACTTGATGTGCAGTTTCCTGACAACAACTGGAGAAAATGATGGAACTGAAGGATTTACTCCGTGCTAGAGCTGAAGCCCCCAATGTGTGTTGAGAAATAAAAGAAGTCGCTCTTCAGGATGATCTCTGAGTCACACTGTGCATTTCTGATCTCCCAGTCCTGAATCCCATCCTTCAGACTATTAATTCCATGGTTCTCAAAAACAAATTTATTTTTAGTAATAACAGTATTTAAAAACAATTTAGTTTATAACAGAACTCCTGTAACAAGGAACATGGCAGAGGTACTGTACAAAAACTTTACTGTATCTGTTGTTTACAGGAAGAATTTTGAAGCAGTCTGTTAATCTGTTACAACAGATTGATCTAATTTATTAGAATGAATTTGGTTGCAACATAACTCAGCATCCAGGAACAGAACTATGACCCAGAACCTAAGGTATGAGTCCATAAGGGTGGGATGCCAGTCCACTGCAGGGAGCACAAACAAACAGCCATTCGCCCTATTCAGCCAATTTATATTTAAGATCAGGGAGTCATCATAGAAAATAACAGATCTTTTAATTATGACGGTTTGGTAATCTTTATCTGAAACTGCAATGTTGTTTTTGCTGATGTGGCAATATCAACCATCTCAGAGCTCTGAAGGGTTACTGGTGGCCATCTTTGGTACCTTTGGTACAAACAAAACCACAGGGAAACCCAGTTGTGGACGGCAGTAGAAATTTGTATGGGAAAAGCATTATTTCATACCTCATGAGTGTCTCATACACGGGTACAGATGATAAAAGATGTGTTTAAAAAAAACAGTTTTCTGACCTCCGAATAACAAAAAACAGGCAGACCACCCCGTCACACGTGTAAACCAAGCACATTGAAGAAGAGTGAAGCCAGGATCTGAAGGAGCAAAGGATCCTTCATGCAAAATGGGTGAACGTGCACCATATTCTTGAACATTGCATATAGACATGACTAGAGCAGTTCAGTAATAATCACAGACACTAATCTGTACATATAGTACATGCATTGATTCAGTGCTTCTCATTAACCTCTAGTGCTTGTACAAATCTTTAACACAGTGTCACTAAATCCTGTACTCCAGTGGGACAAATCTTTCTCAAAGGTTGAACACATTACAGTACAGATTAAACCGAATTCATTACATCTTTGTAATGGATTGCAGATTTTTTCTGTTTTTGGCAGATAGCTAGTACTATCCAGTTTTAACTTATTAGTCAAGCCCTTCGGGCACAAAAGAATTTCTAGTGTTTTTTTCATTCCTTTAGAAAGTCTTTTGGAGTTCAACATTTTAATGCTAATTCCATTTTAATAGCATCAATGAGCATCACGATGAACATTAAGCAGGGTATACATCTGCCATCACAGCTATAGGGCAGCACTTTCAACATCTGTTTACAGCTCCTGGAGTCAATCCAAAACCTTGCTTCACTGCAAGTGGTGTGTCTTGAGGATATTATTCTGTAAAAAACCAAAAGGTGATTGCCAGATTTTCTTGAAAGACTCTACCTTTTTCGCATAAAATACCTCTTTTTCTTCTTGTTCAAGTGTTTTCAACTGGCAAATTGAGGTTTTAGATCTATTATCACAGTTTCATAAGACTAGACTCCCTTACCTGCATCCTGGATTACTGACGTTTCTTCGCATGTCCAGAGGGACAGACCAATGCTAAGCAGAAGATACAGCATATTTCAATGTTCCAGAGGCAGGGATCTGTGTTGTACAAGAAAGGTTTCAAACAAGAGGAAGTTATGCAGCCCATCTAGTTAATTTGGCAGCCAAATGCCAAGGCATCCGGGAATCTTATGCAGCCTTTTCGTGAATGAAGCCAGGGTATCGCCTTCAACAACAGCAGGCTTGATGGCTTGTTCCGTGCTCCCAACTCTGTGATTGTAAAAAGGTGCCTTCTGTTCTCAATTTTTAATGCACTTCCATTAAGTTTCTACTAATGCTCTCTGGTTCATGTTTCACTGTTCATTCTAGAAGAAGTCCACTGCACTGACTTTGTCAAAGCATTTAAAGATTTTCAATACATTGTATCACACTGTCAGGATAAGAGAACTATGCACTTCAGGACAAACTCAGATTAAACATTGAAATAAATGTTGTTTATATTAATAATAATAACCGGTCAGTGATATGTACAATATATTTGTGTGTGTGAGGAAGGGGATGATGTGTTGGAAAAAAAATTTCTGTAAGTGTGCTATGTGACACAAGAGTCCGTGAAGTCATACAAATGCAAGTGACTTTTAAAAGGTCTGTTGAATTTCTTTTGAAGGACAAGCAAGTAATACCCCTACTATATAATTGAACAGATACCTGCAAAAAGCAGTCAGTCAATTTGTAGTGGTAAAAGGGAAAATATTTTTTTTGTGAGAGCCGGAGCTTATTCTGGTTTGTGTCGGGTCAAATGGACTAGAGAGCACATGGCGTCATGGGATAAACTCCCAGCAATGCTGGACACCCCTTAGACAGCTGGGTGGACAGGAGCACCTCCCTCAAGGCAGAACAGCAGTGTCTGCAGCAGGAACTGTAACTCGCAACCTCACTGACTGTGCTATGCCAGCCCCAGGGGTTCCTGAAATACATTTTAAATTTCTACCAGAAAATTTGCTGGAGCATTTTTACATCATCCACAGATTTGTGCTTCCACTGTAATATCTGTAGTTGAGTATCTTTTGGTCATCATATGTATGCAAACTACATTTTTGACTGAACTCTTCACTCATAGACATGTCCAATGTTTGATGTCGACCCTTTTGTAGGTGCTGACAGAAAAGCAAAATTCACCAAACAAAAAATTAGGAAAGGTTTAATGAAGCAAAGGTTTATATGAAAGCAACATTCATAAATAACAGCAGTACACAGACTTAAAGTTAATTTCACAGTTTTCACACAGTTCAAAACACACAGTATTCAGCTGAGAATTTGCTAATGATGTGAGGTGTGAAGGCTCTGGCTTTATTGGAGCCTCAGTGAAGCTTCATCTTAATGCCTTGGAGTGTCTGTTTTCACCTTGGGTGTGTTTGTGACACCATCACAGAGCAATACTGAATCAAATCAGGAAATTTGTGTTTATTACCTACAGGCTTTTTATTGACTTCAACATTGTCATAGAGGAATGGATAAATGGAAAAGGTAAACAAAGAAGGAAACTCTGTCTAACACTGGAGGGTTGTACATAATGGTTTTTACATCACCAAAGAGACTTGGGTGAGAAAATAGAAAAAATGAACATCATTGAGGCAAATAATGCATGACATATTATGGTAAATAGGAGTGTACTAAAATATTTAAAGCCAACAAATTTAACATCTTTCCATTTTTCAAGACAGAAAAAAGCTCTTCCCACTGAAGAATATCACCACACAGTGCTGAATTTTGATGTGTTCATTAAATTAATACTTCATATCAAGATAGTGGATTTCTGCAATACAATTTATCTACTTGGGGACCAAGATAACTTAATTAAGGAAGCAGAACATCTGATCTAGGTAATTAAACAATGCTAATTACTGTTCCTAATTAAACTGCTAATTATAGAGCCTCTGTTTAAGGACAGCAAAGATGATATTGCGTCTTAAAGTACAAACATTCCATGGAACATTTAGAATGTGGTTTTCAATATGTTTAGATACATTTATTTCCAGATGACACAAAATACTGAACAGTTCATTTTTTCCATTTTTATGTCTTGTGAGTAGCAAAAGTACAGTGTGAAGAAACATCAGAAAAAAACAACATTAATGTGCATAATTCTTGTGGTGCTTTGAATAGCAGCAACATATCACAAAAGATATCAATTTATTGTGCTTCAGCTTTACTTAAGGGCTCAAATAGAACATAGACCTATTTATACACTGGAAAGGGATTACATTTAGGGTTCAGAGATGCTTGAAAGCAATCCATTAAGTAATTTGTTCTCAATTTCAGTTGTTTGGTCAAATCCTAACTAATGCTACAGACAGACACAATGAATTGAAGTCTATCTGTTGTAACTCACCTGGCAGGGGAGCCGCAGCTGTCACGAAGCGTTTTTTAGGACCCTATGCAGACAGCAGAATCCAGAAGGGAGTGAACAGACATGGGGAGGAGACGACGAGGAACTGGGGTGGTAGATGAACAGGGGAGCATGACGAGTGTGCATAGGGGCTCGGGGGGGGCGTGGTCCAGGCAAACAAATCCGAGGGAGTCCATTGGGGAAATCTGGGGTGAAATCCAAGAGTCCAATAACCAGGAAATCCAGACGAGATAAAAACAAGACGAGGTTAAAAACCGGAACGGGATCCGGTGCAGGGATTTGGGAATAAAAACGGGGGTGACGAGGCCAGGCGCTCTGAACCCCAGACTCAGCAGGTTCAGGTCGCCGATAGGATGCCTAAGCCCTCCAGCCATGGGCTTGAAGCGACTTGGTGGTAGGCAGGCCTCCGGGCGTCCGTCTTCCAATGCAGAGCCCGGAATAGGAATAGGACGCAGGTGCACAAAATCAACTAAAATGCTAAAGATCCGGAGCGCCCTTAAGGGGGAGGGACAGCAGCCCTCCAGTGAAAATGAGACCGGCTGCACCTCCCTAGCGTCTCGAAGAACAAACCAGGGAGCTGCTGGAAGAGTGAAGATGGGTGGAGGGATGTGAGAAATAAGCTCAAAAGGGGGGCTTGGTGAATGGTGATATATTTACAGTATGTATAGGAGAGTGTACAGCGTACATCTGGACAGACACAATGTGAGAACATCCACACAAGGAAATATAAGTTCTTTTTCAAAAACGGATAACATCTTTAAAATTTCAAAGTGCCTATGGTATATTTTTTAGTTGTATTTTCACCATGTGATGAGTTTTATTTTGAATGGAGTTAAAAATAAAAATAATGAGACTCAAGGCAAGTTCCCAAACAGATAGGAATACATGTCTGTGTGTGAGAGAGAAATTTGCATGCTGTACCATATTCAAAAATACAAAATTTGTGGAATGATTTCTTTAATACTTTAAAATTTAAAGCTTGACTTGTACAGAGTACAAGGTAGAAATTCCCCAGTTCCCATATACTCCTGCAAGCAAAATGTGACACTCTACTTACTTTGTACTCATTTTATAATGTAAGCAACTGACCTACAAAAGCCTCCATCAAATTGAAAATTTTGATATAATCCAACCTTGAGTAACTGCAATGAAAAATGGTTTAAAACATCCTCTTATGCAGACTCAGCCATTTGTTACATTCAAGGGAATTTGATTGTTTTTTACAATGGCAATAAAAATCAAACTTAATTACATAAAACAATAACATGACATAACTGCCATGGCAACATATTGTTTGTTTCGCAAGTCGAAAGTATTTAAATGGTAAGTTGAAAGGCATTTCTGTACCATTTCTAAAACATTAGTGTTTTTAGTAGCACTAAGTGTTTAGCGTTTTCTTGTTGGCAATCGGTTAAAGGATATTGCACACAAACAATTCTGTAGTAAATATTTATAATGTAGCATTTGTTGGGGAAAAGATTACCCAATCTGAGCTTCATAAGAACATTTAAAAGAACATTTAAAACAAAAATATTTTATTTTACTTTCACACTCATGGCATGATGATAAACCCCTGAGTGGAAAATATAAATGATTGTGCATTGCTCTTGGTCTGTGTTTAGTTTCTACTTTCTCCTTTTCTAATGGCTTAGACTGATGAATGCATTTTCTCCACAATACACTCAAAGCTGTCAGTTTACTTCCCTTGAGAATTTTTATTGCTTTTTAGAGAGACTTCATATGTGCTTCTAATTTTTTTAATGAATATTTCCAATTGACTTACTGGAGTTAATTTATTTTTCATAAAGACTCCTACCTTCTTTTTCTGTCTCCTGTCTGCAGAGAGAACATGGCCATTCTTGGTTGCCAGGCAACAATCATGTTAAACAAGGTAAGCTTAACCCTTCATGATTTAGATTTCAGAAATGTCTTACTCAAGAGCAATTGTGTAAGATTTAAAACATAGTCTAATGAATCTTGTAGTAAATGTTTTGATTTAAAATTAAAAAACACACTAGTAAAGGAATTACGCATAAGGTATTTTTTCATTCATGTGTTCTCTAAAAATACATCAGTAGTTACAGAACCCCACACAATTCCATTAATTCTGAATGAAAAAAGTTTTCTGTAACATCATTGTAGATGTCAAAACAAACATGAAATTGTACTTGACTGACATGTTAATAGGAACCAAAGCGTTAAGCCTGGTTGTTATTTCTGAAGCCATAATGACTGATGGGCTACAGCAAATAAAATCTATATAACACTTTAGACATAACACAGAAAACACAAAATGGATTAAACCAACCCGAACCTGGGAAAGCTGGAAAAAACCAGGGCAGGTAGAAAGATTGTACTTTCATTTGGGAGTCACCAAGGTGTTCCATGTAACGTCATCAATGTCCTCAACCAGACCAAAACAACTCTCATAATTTTATCTGTTTGTTTTAAATTTTTTTTTAAAATCACAAAAATTATATTACTGCTATGGACAAAACCTAGTAGAACAGATTAATTTTGGCTTGGAATAAAGGTGACAGCAGGAGAAAATTTTTTATGTTTTCATTAAGACCTGAAAGTCTGAAAGGAGCATAAAGGCACGAACGTCCCGACTCAGAGAAAGTTTCTTCCCACAGGCTGTCAGATTATTGAACTCAACCCCTACTTCTGGCTCACACTGATGTGTTTTTTTGGGGGGAGGTTTCTCTAAGTTGTCTGTTATTTAACTTGTTGTTGTTGCTGTCGCTGTTCTGTATTTTTGGTGATTCCTTAATGTCTTGTATAGGAGCATACATGCAAATAAGCATTATATAGCACTTGTTGCACTTGTGCATATGACAATAAACTGAACTCTGAACTCTGAAGTGATTGAGAAAGTCAACAAAACTGCCAGATCCAGAAAAGAACAGTAGTATATTCATTAAAGAGAAAGGGAGGCATTTCTTTGTACATGAAGTTGGAAGTTATAGATGCTGATTCTCTAGGGTCATTCAGGAAATGCCTAGACAGACGTCTTGTAATGATAAACTAAGAGATTAGAAAAATCTTCAGATTAAGGATGACCTCCCTTTGTTGTTTAAATTACCACTTAACGGGATGAACTAGGGGCAAAATACAAATACACAAATAGAAAAAAAAAATAATCCTCCAATATACTGAAGGAAATGTGCAGAGTATCACTTTATCACAAGGTTGATTTTCTCTTTTTTTAACAGTATTTCCAGCTCAGGGGAAAATTCACAGCATTAACAGTCTTTACTGAATCTATATTTAGGATAGGAGCCAAATGTAATAATGAACTAAGTTAACCATGGGGAACAGACAGAACCTACCAATCATAATTAGATCGAAGGTAGGAAGTTACTAGACATATAGTGTAAAAATAAAAGCTCAAAAGAAAAATGTTCATGAAATGAAGTCATTCAGCAAACTGTTTAGACTAATACAGGACATGTTTATCTTATAACACATCCTTTGTGGTACAATTTTGGGAGTACAGTGTTCAATGACAGATAAAAGTATTTAAAAATTTATTTTAGATTGCACAATGTAAAAGGCTACTACTCAATCTGATAATTACCACTTAGGAAATGTGAAGATGTAATGCTTGTACTTATGTTCTCCTACTGTACATGATATATGATGACCTTGGCAGATACACTTAGATCTATTATATAATACATCTAAATATTTATCATCTGGATCTAACAGCAGACATCCAATATCGCCAGTGTGTTGCCTGCCACTTGCAAAAAACATCCCAGTTATCAAAGATGAAAACTCATTTCTAATGGTTGCAAGACTTCAGCACAGAAATGAGAGCACGCAGCGGGATAGCTCATAACATCTTTCAGAAATGGCACACTGTCCAAAAAGACTCCAGGATCATATAGAAAAGTTGGCTCAGAATCTTCATCAGTGTCACTTTTCAGTGAGATCTGAGATTGGCGTCTCAACTAGTAAGAGATCCTTGATGTGCCTGACAGGGCAGGTAAGCAGGACTTTAAATTAGAAATGAATAAGAATTTTTTCTTTGGAAAATAGCTATAAATGGGAGATTACAAAAACAATGTACAGTAAATCCATACAAATATCTATCCCTTAATAGAAAGCCACCTATTCCTGATAATGTTTGTGGCAACTTAGCACTTATCTTTGAAGGGCACAAGGTGACACCTTTATACAAACCTGTTGCAGGCAAACCAGAGAAGATAGTTAGCAGACATGTAAAAGCATGTTTTAATTTGCAGCCATACTAATTCAAGGCAATAATTTTATAATGTGCAATACACAAGATAAAAACCTTCTTTTCCCCAAATGCTACAAAGACTGAAGGATGCCTTCCTTGTTTTGGTTAATGGAAGATTACCCTACATATAATTAGTTGAAGTTTAGGTGAGGCCAATGGGCTGATTCAAAATTTTAAAAAAATATTTCCTGTGACAGAAACTCAATATGTCTGTCTGTATGCATAGATCTGTCAGTCTTGTCTGATTTTTCTCTCTCTCCCAATGACCTCCAATACAGATTATATACATTTCCTTAAAATTGTTCACTATACAGTACCTTAAAACCACTGTTAAAGGAGACTACTTGAACAAAAGCATGGTCCTTCTAATTGGATTCACTTTTGAGTTTTTCACTAAATTGCCTTTTGTTGATTTTCTTTCAGGTTCTGTTGTAATAAAAGTATATTTTTCTTCCATTCCGAAATTAATGGGCTGGGAGTCCTTTGCTGAAGGGCTTTGATAAATGAGAATGCGCCTAGACTCAGCGCACCACTGTTCTTTGTAGTAACTGTTTCTAGAGCTTTCCAAAGATGATATCGTTGAAATCTCTCTACTTCAGAAAATTAAAACTGGTATTCTGTTTTATTACAATATCTGAATACAAAATATAATTATATAATAATAATTTAAAAACATTTTATACTTATAATACTTTATATACAGTAGATGGGTCATTGGAGCATTTGTTTCTCTTATGAATTGAAATTAAGGGCTCTCAACCGAAAATTATCTGATTATTAGCTAAAGCTGGATTTGGCTCAGTGGAATTGTTGGCATTTCTCCCTGTCTGTAGCAAATGTTAAAGTAGAGTAGGTGGCAGATTAGATAATGTATTCTCTCGAACAAAGTAAAATGCAAGGTAAATTTACAAAAAGAGTCCCGAACAGAGGGCTGACACTGTAATAATAGATTCACTGTCTATTATTAGACAAGATATGCAGTAGCACATAGCAGACATGGTTATATTGAATCTAAATTACTTCTTACATATGCATATTTAAAAGCATTTTAAGGGAATGACCAGTGCATTAATAAATACCATTGTAAAGTTTCTAGAAATTTTGATTAATTTGCATCTATTAAATATTTTGTGTTCTCCTGAAATCTTCTTTTTAGATCTGAACCTAATTTGAAACTCATGGATATGAATTTTTATCAACATCAAAATAAATTCAATATCAAATCTAGTTATTGACATAATTCTGAGTATTTGAATCTTATATTTTTCTGATTTACATCAAATTCAGCCTCAGTAAAGTGCTCTGTGACTGTCACATTAGTACATGCAATGAAGGAAGCACATTTTGTTAGAAAACCTGAATAAAATGGAATGTGAGAATGATGGAGAAATCTCAGAATGCTACAGGATATATTCAGTCTGATTGCAGAAGATCGACTAGACATTAGAAAATAACTTAACATTATAATGGCTGATGTGGGTGTAAATTGAAGAAAGGCTTGACAAGTGACAAACTCACCTTCTGAAACACAAGACTGGGCACTGTGATGGGATTCAAATGAGAAATATTTGTGTGGGATGTGGGACGTGTTTTTGATGGACAGATTCCAGAAGTATCATTGTCCCTCATTCAAATAGACCTCTGCATGGGGCTAAATTCCACACCTGAGGGTGAGCCCAGAGAGGCCTTCTCAATCTCTGTGACACTGAACTTGAAAAAACACCCTCTTTCAACTTCAAAGCTCAAGGGATTCTTTCAATTGATTCTTTGCCAGCGGTCTTGTTTCAATGTGAGAAACAGCATCTGGGATGAGATCCAGCAGGTTATGACAGAGGGCTAAAGCCTAGTCAAGTCCTGGGCATTTGAGAAAGCCTGAAAGTACATGTAAGAGATATACACCTCTCAGTGGCATTGTTCTTACTGTGAAACTGTTAAATGTAACTCTTCGTTAAATACTTTAAATGATGTGTTTTCCAGCCTACTCCAACAGGGATTTGTCATACTGACTGGAGACAGTCTGTTTTATTTGTTCATCTTTCAGTATAAATTTGAAACATAGTCACTCTTAGGAAATATGATGCTGGTGACAGCTAAAAATTACCTGTTTGTTTTTGCTACTTTGATTTTGTGTGTGATTTTAAAACTTGGAATAATCAGAGCTTCTCATTTTGTAAAGAATGTCTGTAAGTAGCTTTCTGCTCTGTGTTTTTATGGATTTTTGCTTGGACCTGTTTAACATTTGGATCTGGACCTAAATATGTTTATGCAAAATAAACCTCCCATGATCTGATGACCACTACCTAGCTTCGGTTTCTGTGTTTCTATGTTCCACTCAGTTTAAATACTTACCATTTGGTGTCAATGTGAATCTTATTCACTTTCTGCTTGCCCAGTTGTAAGGTTTCATGTATGTGCCATATATCTTCCTGTCTAATTATTTCTTACAATACATTATTGTCTGGCCAAATGAAAAGCCCTATACTCTATATCCGATAGCCTGAAAGTTGCCAGTTCAAAACGACCAACACCCCCGGTGAGGGGGCAGCACACAGCTAGTCAACACCTGCCCAGGGACTGGGAGGGGAGAGGAGAGCAGGTGGACAAAGAGGGAATCCTGGCCAGTCACCGGGCCTGTCAGCAGACAGCTATTTTTGTAATCGAGATTGTAAAGAGAGGCAGAAGAAGAGTTACTTAGAAAGCAAGAAAAGGGAAAAGGATCTGGACAACTAAGCTCAAAGCAATATTTCCAAATTTGCTGATTTTCTGAAATTTGAAGTTATGGCAAAATAACAAACAAAATCAATTACATTGGGAAGATACTTCTATATGTGTCAGAAAAGTGGGTCAGGATATGGCAAAAACAATTCAATGTAGACAAATGAAAAATAGTTGACTGGGAGCAAAAAATCAAAACCAAGAATAAGTGCTGATAGCAAACGTCTTTCAGCATACAGATAAGGAGAAATGATATGGAGGTCACAGTAGGGGAAACAAAATCACTGAGGCCAACAGCTCAATGCATTACTGCAAAGGAGATGAGACATATGACAGAGCACTAGGCTATATTAGCCAAAGTGTGCCCGTCTGAGTGGGTGATGCTATTACCATCCTAGACTCCAAGGAGATTTCCTTCACATGAGAAATAAATCTTAGAAATATATTATTTCAACAAGAAGAGTGTTGCACAGGGAATCAAAGCCGCACAGGTTAAAAGAAATTATATATGTTCTATTGTCTTTTACTTTCTGAGCACAGACCACTATCTCCACAAGTGATTATCATTGGTCACTTCAAAGTAAAAGACTAAAGGAGGATGAAAGGGTGATACACTGTGCTTCAAATTAATGAAATTATAGAATAGTCCTGAAAAGACAGTAATGCCAAGGAATAATGAGATCAGAAAAACACTGGTGCCCAGTTATTCCTTTTTATTCATGGTCACAGTTCTGTGCCCATCTAAAAGCACATGTGAATCAATTCCAAGTGCTAGAAATACAGTCTGGTTATTAAAAGGTGTGAGTGTGGGGGAGGACTCTGACATCACTCCTCGCAGTGTGCAAACAAAAACAATCAATTAGAAAATTAGTGTCAGACTTGTGAAGCTACTTAAAAGATAAAAGAATGACAACAGATCTGGGATCCCAGTAGTAATGTGCAGAAAAAATAGTGATTATTTTAGTAGTAGTAGTAGAACTATTACTAAAAACCTGACTAAAAGTGGAACATGGTGCTCTTTTGTAAAAAATAATCTCCCCTCTGGCAATGACCCAAAATACTTTTACATCTTATTGGACATTGATGCCAGACTTTCATCACTTTTCTATAGCAATCTAGTCTCCTGTTTCAAGATGACATCTACAGTAATTTAAACACGTTATTATCATTATCACATGTGAAATACTGTATGTGGTTAAATTCAATTGTTTATCTTGGCATAACTTATAATGGCATAACTGCCATTAAACCAAGACAAGATCTTTGAAAGTGGAAGAACATTTTTCAAAGGTCTCAAAAATGTTCGTATGTCAGAGCTACATAACATCTCTGTAACTCTTCACAAACTCTGTCAGCATCATAGAACTTGAGGTCTCCATTCCCCATGATTTCCTTCTCACACTGTTATGAGAAAACAGAAATTAAAGTCTAACATTACCTTTCATATCAGGCATTTGTCAGCCTGAGCATGAAGAAGAGAACAGCCTGCCAGCATGGGGATCAATAGGAAAGTTCTCCCTTCCATTTATTCTGTGCTTTCTGCTAATTAATTTCTGCACTGATGGCAGGACCCTTCTGTGTTCGAACCTGGATGTGCTCCAACACACTAACCCCTCCCCCCCATATTTTATTAGATCACTGTAAACAAGGAGAGACTTTCACAGGTTAGCTTCTTAAGTCCCTCTGTGCCCAAGCAGAGAAGCAGGAATAAAACTGGCCTCTGTTACATGGCAACCCAACCTCATCCACCTTGCAACAAATTGGCTGCCACAGAGGTCAGCCCTGATCAAACTGCTGTAAATGAAGACAGAAGTCACACAGACGGCCTGCCAATTTACTTCCAATACTGTATTACCAGCGGGTCCCTAGACCTTCAAACTCCAATCCCCACAACTATTAAACTAATCTAAATCGATATGGGGAGAAGGAAATTGTTAAATAACACCCTGTCAGGTTACAGGTTGCAACCGTTTGCTGATATGCAAAAAATTAAGCCCCTTGCAGTGGCGAGATTGGATCTGCACATCATTTATTAAGGAAGAAAATGTTAAATGCAAAATGAAGTGGTTTGTTTATTAAAGTAGTTGTTCAGTACACCACACCTGTCACAAGAATTTCCATTTTATTTAGATTAATGTCGTTCCAGCTTCCACCCACCTGTCTCTTCGTCAGTGTAGATTCCATCCAGACTCATTGCTGCTCGCGGGAGGAGACTGTGAACAGCCTGAGCCGCATTGGCCTGGTTTTTACACAGCTGTCCGGTGTTTCTCTGCATTGATCCCGGAGCCTACACAACAGCCCGGTCAGCACAAACTCAAGCTTTGCTGCAAAAAAACATTTCATTCAAAATATTAAGCATTAAATTAGATTACAGGATTTAATTTTAGTCTTCCTTGTCTTCTTTCATGTCTGGGGAGAGATTGCAGCTACAAGATGTAATTATAATGATATAAGGCTGCTGATGTCCTCCAGAACATCACTTAAAATTAAACGACTTTGTCCCCATTTCTTTTTCCTCGCAAAACACTTTGAATAAAATAAATAAAAATGATGAGTTCTGATATTAAAATGAACACAAGGGTAAATCATTTTAGAATAGTTGTCATGAATCAAAAAGGTCCTCTTAGAGAAGGTAATGACACTTGGCAATAGCAGGACTTTCATATCTGCCTGAAAATAAAACTTAGAGCTATACAAAGAAAAATAACTGATTTATAACAGATTTTTTTCCTTGGAAATGTTTCACATTACAAGCAGTTATTAGTTGGCAATGTAAAAGTTGAAGAATAATTAGTTCTGTTTAAGTAGTTCAGGTTGGTAGCTGCGTCAGCATGCCTAGTCTTCAAAGGAACAAGTAACACGTTTATTCCATGCTGAAAAGAGAAGAGAGAAAACACAACGTTTCGGGTGTGAAGCCTTATTCAGGTGTCATCTAAACTTTCTATCTAGTTCTGTTTGTTCCATCTAAGCTTCCCACTGTCCCTTATTTCCCTTAGTGACAGCAGAATTATCATCTAACAGCCTGAGCTCACCAGATCTCAGAAGATTAAGTACAGGAGACTGGGTCTCTTCAGTTCTAAATGCAAGTGCTCCCAGGAAAACCATCTTGGTGGACTGGTAGGTGGTGCTCTTTCCTCTGGAACATAATTTCCAGAGGACACTGCTCTCAAATGGTTCAAGTCTTACCTCTCTGATCACTGTCACTTTGTCTTGGCGGATCTAGGTCTGAAATTGGACTCGTTAGGTCTGGTGTTCCTCAGGGCTCGATACTGGGCCCCCTAATTTTCAGCATTTACATGTTTCTACTTGGTCAGCTTTTAAGATCACATGGCCTCAACATACTCAAATCTACATCTATACCAAACCTAACACTGCTGTGACTCTATTCTCTATTCTCTCTAATTGCATCTCTGACATAAAAACATGGATGACTCCAAATTTCCTTCATCTAACCTGTGACCAGTCATTCCTGACCATCATTCCTGTTATCTTTCCATCTATGGATGGTACTGTACTTGAACTTCAGTCTAAATTGAAAAACCTGGGGGTGATATTTCCAAACCAGCATTTTAGTGTGCTAACCAGGGACAGTAAAAGAAGTGTCACCTTTGAGATGAGATGTTACATTGATGTCTTCACTACTCAAACTATTTGATCATTATAAAATACGTTAATAAGAGTGGGGGGTATTAATCCCAGAGTTCAGGGTAAATTTCATCCTGTGCTTGTTCAATTTTCTACTTAATTATTTACTAAATTGATTAAGCAAGTGGTTAGTTCTCTCCTGATCTGCAGTGCAAGTCTGGGGCTGGATGTGCTGCAACCATCCTATACATTAGCACATTAGCAGCCTTTGGAATGAAAACCAATATACAAAAGCAGTTGCTTTTCTTCCTTGAATGTGTAACTATAAGATTTTACTATCTGAGGTAAACCTCAGGAAAATCTGAGGTTTTCCTGAGGATGCAACCATATATAAACAAAAATGAAAAGGGCAAGACAGAAAGGGGATGTTCTCAAAACAAAACAAGATTTTTTAAATAAAAAATAACATAGAGCAATATATTTTGACCAGATGATTTTTTTGTCCGAGTGGTCATTTATAGTGATACTCACCATCTGTTGGTATTGTAACGCATATGGCGGACATTGCGGGTTGTTCAAGCCGGCTTATCAGCGCGGTGACGTCACCGCCCTTCCCTGTGAATAGCAGGGACCGCAGCCGCCGGGCTGAGGGGAGATTTTCCTTTAGCTCAACTGGCTGGTCCCTGTTGAGTGACGCTGGAGGCCCGGGTTCATGTCCCCGACCTTGTGGGGACCGACCTGAGGTGGTAGAGGCAAGGGCACATACCCATGTGAACCCAAGAGCGCTACAGTATTATTACCAGATTACCATTATTATTACAAAATTACCAATTCGTAATCTAAGATTCAGGATACAGCCATAGATTTGTTCCTTTTTTGCTGCTGATCTTTCAGGAGCCTCTGAAAGCACTGCTTGCCACTGCAAATCCTCCTGCTTCCCAAAAGGCAACACTGAATATTTCCACTTGTAATGCACAGAGGTGCCACTTCCTGCAGCTACAGGGTAATGCCTTTCGTGCACATGTCCTGACAGACTGTCAGCCATGTAAGATTTAATTGCAATTCACTAAATTATTTCCAGTTAATTAACTACAAACAGCCACAGTGGAAGCTGATGTTGAAAGCAACAGTGCATCCATTTTTATAAACTGTGTGAGTCTCCTCTTTCAATCTGCAGCAATCTGAATTGAGTGAATCAAGCACCATTGAGTCTTCAGTGCACAAATCATGTGTTTTTTCTTGAATACCACCAAATACCCTGAGAATATAGAAGTAATGAGTAACCTATAAACCACACTGGATGACACAAATTGTGATTTCATTTTCTTCATATGGGTTCAGTCGATTACCGCTTTGTTCTGGGTTGTTAAAAATATCTTCCAATCAATCCACAATAGACTGATTTCTGCAAAAGGCCCTGTTTTGTGATATAGCACAGTGGCAGAATAATTGCCTGAAATTGATCGTACCGTCGTTCCAAATGGACAACAGTGACTTCTACCACACTGACCCAACTAACCTCTTGAATTATGTGCTGTCTGCAGCAAATGTTTCAGACATAGTAAATACAATGGCATTTGCAAAGGTTATTGTATTCCTTGACATTTTTAATCCATATATGATCTATTTTCTAGCTGAAATTATGTACTTATTGCAGATACAGTATGTACTTTATGAACAGAGGATTGTGGTGATCAGACTATAGAAAAGTTCATAAGTTCCATTGAGTACAAGCTGTCAAAACCAGCAAGCTGAATAAAAAATCATCAATACACAAAATAAAAGAAATGCCAGTGCTAAAGATAATCTTGCAGATCCTTGAGTTTATTGAAAAGAAATGCATTAACTCAGCAATAGGTTGATTATGTCAGCCCCTTTGCAGCTGCTGTAAAGAGCAATCGTTACAAAACATGCTATTCTTTCTGAAATACATCTCATGAGGAAAATTGTTTCTATTTTAGATGAATAAAACATCTCAGAGGAATGCCACTGTGACAGCTCAAGTAAACCCTGTTGAACCTGTCCTGTCAAGATCATCATCTGGCTTTTATCATTTTGCCTTTTCTTATGTTCTTTAAGCAAGAGATTTATTTTTCATTTTTCAAGTTTCTGGCAATGATCAATGAACAGTTTATATATTTATTGACAGGTGGCTTTCCTTGCAAGAATACTGAATTGTGTCACAGTGCAGTGTTGCCTGATTTAGACAACTGCTTGGCTTGCTCCACTAGGGGGCGCCCACCACATGATCTATTAGTCTTTCACTTCGCCCTACTATGCACCAGTGATAAATTCCCACACAAATGCAAAAGCGCTCATTAAACCACTTGCTATGGACTAAAGTTTCAGTGTTGTCCTGTACAAATTCTTACTGTCAAAATTTACAATAATGTTTTGAATGCTGGAACCATGATTATTAGAGTGACATTGTCAGCATGAAAAGAGTTCAAAGGAATGTAATTAAAAAGGTGCCTGTCCTCAAATAAGTACTATTCATAGAAAGGCTACATTGTGAGGTCCTCTTTAGCCCAGATCAGTGGATTTTCTGAAGGGATTTGATTCAAAAAGTATTCAAAAACGCTCAAATGTTAAAAATCAGCCTAAATGCTTACTTCATGATCAACAAGAAATGGAGAATGTGTGGTCACGAGTGAAACAAGTAAGAGTAGCAATTAAGGCGCATAAATAAATGTATTTTTACATGTTTCAGGCTCTCTGCATCCAGCTAAATGCTTAATACATAAAATGCCTGAATAACCCAAGCAGGACAGGCTGGCCAAAAGCCCTTCTCTAGTTGGTAACCATATTTGTAAGTCTATCTTGTAATATTCTTAAATACCAATTAATATTTAAGACAAGACCCTCAGCATCAGTAGATTTCTGTGAAATATCAAATGCTATTACAGTATAGCTTTTGGAATAATTAAAATAGACAACCTTGTGAATATCCTTTACCTTCCACAGAATATAATGTTCTGCTATGAGCAAACCACAAGGTCAAGTGACAAGCAACTGTACAGTTTGTTCCACGTAAATCAGGAAGTATGTGTGGTTTTGTGTTCAGCAGAATCTCATACTCTTTCACCAACACATCACAGATTCAAATTCAAACTCTTCTGATGATGCTGTCTGTTCTCAGGAATGTAACACTTGTATTGTCAACTGATACATCTGATTATGTTCTGTTTTTTCTATGCAGTGTCCCATCAGTATCATAATGCAACAGTCTGAAACTCCCGTTCTGCTTAAACTCTAAGCATTAGTAATGCCTTAATAGAAAGATGCTCATATTAAGCTAAAATGTCATATCATCCAAATAAAACAAATTCTACACCAGTAAATGTTTTTTTTTAAATCACTGCATAGAAGCAAAATCTCTGAATAGGCACAACAGATATCTATTAACATAAACTCTTCAATGAGTGGGCAGTAGCAGAAGTCCTGATTCAATGTGGGAATTAACTGTATTATTAGACTGGAGTCAGTGTCACCCATCCTGATCAGTCCTGGACATGCTGAAGTTAAGGACTCCAGGATTAGTGAAGACTATCTTTTTTTTTAATTTCAGATTTTAAATTCCCTGTATATTCTCAAACATACATAATGTTTGGTCCACTACTGGTTTTTCTAATTATTAGCAAAGTACTCTTGTAAAAGTCTTTGAAAACATGACTATGGGTATTTGAAACACTTTCAGACCATCCCTGGACACTTAATCATCATAACAAGCTTTTATTCCTTTGGCAGCAAATTACCAGACATCAAGATATAGACATAGACAGGAATGTGTCACTTGAGTGAAAATCCTGTAATGACTCCAGGGCAGTACCATAAATGAATTAGAATCATTCCTCTTCCTGATATATGACCCAGAGATTATAGATAAAACAAGAAAGAGTCCCAACCGATCTTTTAGAAGAAATCTGACACAACATGAGGTTGAGGAGACAGGTTCTGCGAGGCTGGGAAAGCTCAATAAAACATGCAGGTGGCTTCTGATAGTCTGTACACAGAGTATCCTTTTCTCCTCTGTGTCATTCAGCACAGGGAGAAACACACTGACAATTTCCAGGCTGTCCAGACCTTAGTCAAAAGCACCTCAAGCAGATGTATTCATTTCATTTATGAAAAATAATCAGTCTTCTTTAAAAAAAAAACAGATTAGATTCTGGGAGCCAAATTCAATTCAAGCTTTATTATCCCTCGGGGGAAATTTATTTTACAGCACAGTCCAATACAACTATACAACAAGAAGAGACAAACATTACTAACAAAGAAGACAATACAGTACAATAGTGTTACAGGAGATAAGATAGTTCCTCTAATCCTTTCATTAAAGCTGCATCATGGACACATCAGTCTTCATATTTACTGTTGACTGTTATGTTTTCTTCATTGTGTTTTGTATAAAATGAGATAATGCAGTTCAGAAAAATTACTCTGATCCATTTTTCAGCCAAAGAGTGGTGTTTTACAACCATTTTTGCAAACTCGCTGTGATATCAAGAGCATCTCTAATAGTAACTGGAGCAGAAATAGCACTCACATATCCTGGTGAATCCTCATAGGTACAGTAGTCACTTTGATAAATGTAGTACAAACACAGTGTATATTATACATGTATCATTAGTAGTGAATAAGTATATGTATTTTTATGAAAGCATGGTTTTGCGAATGATGATAAACTAGTGCCCAGCCCAGCTTGCAGCAAAAATATGAATCCACCAAAGACAGGACAGGAAGCCAGGATTTCACAGAGAAGAGACGTGAGAAATGGCTGTGCAGGGCAGTAGTGACATCGCTCAATATTTAATTAATGAGGGAAAGTGTGCAGCACCAATTTCATGCACAAATGTGGGGCTGTAAAAAGGGGAGTTTGGATAAATTTCAAATGCACTGATTTAATGGTAGAAAAATAAAATGTATCCCCCAAAAACATTGAGATAATCAAATGACTATTTTCATATGATTCTCGGAGAGTGGTGAGCTCCACCTTGTGGCTTATTTAAATATTGTAAATTTCTCCTGTGACATTACAGGGAAATAAATGTCAATTTTCTGAGCTTTGTATTTATGTAAAGAAATCTGGTTTTCTTTGCTTTTACACAGTTATGTGTGATCCCAGAAAGCTGTGAAAAAGACACAATGTCATGGGAAAGCTTACCTTAAATAATCCATTATTGAGCTCGTTCTGAGAATTCCATATGTTTTTTTTATATATTAAGTCTAAACAAAGAAAGATGACCAACTTTCTGACTAATGACGTAAATGTTTTTCTTTATACACTCTTGAATAATTAAAAAAATGACACCCTCTTGTGCAATTAATTTATAAGTAATGCTCCACAGATCTCAGTTCTGTTCCCTGCAATGAAGCAGCTCTTTATAAGATAATGGTGAGAATCATTGTGTACTGGAACAGTAAGGAGCTCATTTATGTTCAGGTCTTAAACATTAGCCTGTCAAACAGTCTATCTCACAGCTACTATTGTAAATGTTTTTTTCTTCTGGAGTGTTGCCAATAACCCTTCTAACTTGCAGCCAAGCAGAGGCCACTGAGGGTTACTTTTTTTCTTTCAACAAGTCACTGAACCAAAGCAACTGACAATCAGACATGCGTTAAAGGAACCCAAGAGAGATTTTTTTTCCGTTTACAAAAATTAACAAAAATAGAAACTTGTCTGTTTTAGTACGTTGAAAATCAAAAGCTTTCTGTTTCATAATTAGTTAACCTGTGCTTGTAAACTAACAGTTTTTTCACTATGTGTGAAACATGAGAACTGTTCCCCAGTGGGTGGAAGCCATTTAGCCCATCTAGCCCATTGATAATTATTGATAATTGATAATAATTGTTAGCTACTTAACCCATGGATCTTGTCCAGTCATTTCCTGAAATAAATCAGGGTATTAGCTTCAGCAACATGGCTGGTAACTTGTTCCACATTCCAACAACCTTTTCAGTAAAAAAGTACCTCCTATTCTATGTTTTAAATACCTTTCCAGGCAGTTTCCACGTGTGTTCACTGTTCGTTTTGAAAGAACCCACTGAGACATAGTTTTCTCTATTCAAGACTAAAAAGTCTCAAGACCTTCAGCCTTTCAATGAAGGACATTCCTTAAAACTCCAGAATGTATCTCATCGCTCCTCTCTGGATTGCTGTCAGAGCAGCAATATCTTCTGTATAAAGTGGTGACCAAAACTGAACACTCTATTCTGAACGGGGTCTTACTAGTACATCGTGTAATTTTAAAATAGCATAGAAGTAAACAATATGTTTTTAACTATATATTGTTACATTTTGTTTGCCTTTTTAATGTTTTCCCACATTGTCTAGAAGATTTAAATGATGTGTCAACACAAGCTGCTCAGTCTTTCAGAAACGGTCACCACAAGTTCAGTATTAATATTTCATGCATATTATATTTTATGTTTTTACTACCTACATTTAATGCTCCACACTTTTTAACACTCTCCACTACATGGAATATATCTACAGACCAGTCTTGAATTTTATCTTTTTTTTTAAATTAATTTGCTGAATCTGTGGTGTTTGATCCTTATCCTTCCGTTTTGGTATCATCTGCAATCTATGCCAGTATCTAGATTGATATAAATTGTGAAGAACAGTGCCCTAGTAGAGATCTCTGTACCTCTCCACTAATTGCATCACCTCTGTTTGAGTATTTACTCCTTATCTGCAATCTCTGTTTCCTATTAACAAATTCTTAAGTTTTTAGCCAGCAGCCATATCACCCAGCAACTCACAACTGGCAACCCACTGAAGCCCAGCAAATATGAGCCTGGCCAGTACCTGGATGGGAGACCTCCTGGGAAAAATAGGTTGCTGCTGGAAGAGGTCTTAGTGGGGCCAGTAGGGGGCCTCACCCTGCGATCTATGTCAGTCACTATACCCCAGTATAGTGATAGGGACACTGTACTGTAAAAAAATAAAGCTCACATCTTTCAGATGAGATATAAAACTGAGGTCCTGACTCTATGAGTTCATTTAAAATCCCAGAGAGTTTCTTGAAAAGAGCAGGGGTGTAACCCCTGCATTCTGGCCAAATTTTCCCATAGGCCCTTACCAATCATGAGGTCGGCTTCATTACTCTGTTCTCCTCCCAACTAATAGCTGGTGTGTGGGGAATGTACTGGCACACTATGGCTGCTGTCACATCATCCAGATGGGGCTGCACACTGGTGGTGGTGGAGGAGAGTCCCCATTACCTGTAAAGCATTTTGAGTGGAGTGTCCTGAAAAAGCGCTATTCAAGTGTAAGGAATTATTAGTAGTAGTAGTAGTATTAAGATAAACACACATTATCCCGAAATGTCTCTTTGAGCAGGTTCTTCAACTACTAATGTCTTCTTCAGGAGTCATTTCTGAAAGGAAATCTCATGCTTCACCGAGGTCAACAACAACTTATGACATTAAATACAATGATAAAAAAACCTTTAAACTGAAGTTGACCAACGTTTTTCACAACTAAGGTAACCAATTTGTATTTCAGCATTTATTGGACCTTAACCATCCTCAGACTTGGAAGTGATAGATTGGTATTTTGGTTAAATGCAGGCTGTGCAAAAAGTGTGATATTTTATAGTATTCAAAGCAATGGATACTGACGTGTGTATTATGATATATTATTTTTTAGAAATTGTTTTTTCTTCTACACGTATTTATGCTTGCGATGTTTGGTCAATGAAAACACTTAAAGAAAGAGAACACCGCGTACCACCAGAAATACAAATTGTGAAAAAGGAGTAATAGGAAGAACAGTGACTTAATGCAAGTATGTAGAGCAAGAGCACCTGCTAGATTATTCATGGTCTACCAGCTTCTTGATCAACGAAGTGGAAGGGTTTGATGAATAGGGGGTTATTAAAGTGAATATTTTCCTTCTGAGCTCAATTTCTCATTTAAAACGTAATTCAGTTGAATCTGCATACAGAGAGAACTGTATTTACTAAAAAATGATTCATGGGAACGCAGAAATAAATGGTAGAATATTCCAATAGCTTACAAGCCATCAGTAACACATCTTCTGAACGCAGTCTAAAGGACAAATACCTAGTAGAACAAAGTCCTAGTCTACTGTAGATACTCATTCTTGCAGTTAGTGTGGTTGTAAAGTACATAACACTGTTCAGACTGTCATGATATCTTACTGTCAATTCCTTATGGTCACAGTCTGCAGGACTCCCATCATCCACACAAGCAGGAAGACATTCTGGGCACCTCTCCTTTCAAAGCCTCTGCAGGTGCCATCTGCCAGAAGTGTCACAATCCGGTTCTGCACACAAGCATTTCTGGCTTGTTTATAATGTATTTGTGTACATGGTCAGAATGGACTGGAAATAACTCTTTTGTGAAGTAGGAAACAGGTGTTTATTAAAGTTAAGAGAGTTTTAAGCAGATGTCCCTCTAATATGTTATTTTCATGAACATCAAGTATCAAAAGGCTATTATATGTAGTTCAGGACAAAAGTGAAATACAATTTTTTGCAATGCAAAAAAATCCCTTTTTCACCTAAAAACTCTTGGGTACTGGATTATTATTATGGTGACTGATTCCAAATATATTGTGTTTAAGCTTTTCATGGCTACCCATTGCCAGGTGCATTTTCTGGGGTATTAAACATTTTGAAAAATAATTGTATAAATATATTGTTTCACCTGCTGTTGTGAGCACGATTACAAAGAAATACAGTACCAGTATTACAGTACAAATTACACCTGTCCACATGACAGACATATTGACATGAGCAAGCAAAAAAGATCAATGCAGAAATCTGGCACTGAAAAATGTTGGTTCTGCCTCTCATGAAAAGCAAATAGGGAACTGACAAGTGCCTTATGATGATGATTCACAGATCCAGAGCCCTGTTGACTGCCATGAAGCAGTAAACAATCACCTGCCAGCTCAGCTCTCTGATGTAAAACATTTTCTTTGCTCGTCACAGTCGTAGAAACAGGAAGTTTGGGGCTTTCACACAAGCCAGACAGTTAAAAACAAATCCAAAGGTTCACTTGAAGTTCAGCTCAAAACTGGTTGGGGCAGCTTTAAACATTACAGATTCTGACTTGTTTGATACTACACATCTATAGTATAAGAAGGGAAAACAAAAAACATCCATTTGGTTTTGTTTATCTTAATGATGCATGTATTTGGGAGGCGCAATGGCTCAGTGGCTAGCGTTGCTGCCTGGCAGCACTGTGGCTCAAAGTTGCACAGAGTTTGTATGTTCTCCCTGTATTTGCTTGTTTTTTTCTCTGGGTGCTCTGGTTTGCTCTCACATCTAAAGACAGATAGTAGGTTAATTGGCTTCAGGGAGAATTGACCCCAGTGTGTGTGTCTCTGTGTGCCCTGCGATAGATGGATGCATATCATTTCCTGGTGCTCCTTACCCTCACTCTGTCCCACACGTCTTGCTTGATGACTTCAGGATCTACATTTCCCATTGTCACCACACAGCTGCATTTCTTCCTGTCCTGTGCTCTGTTAGCCTTAACCTTTCCCCATTACTCTCTACTCACAAGGCTCCACTTGATTATTCTGATTACTATTCTATCTCCATCTCTCTGTTCCTCCCTGACTCCCATGTCTTCCTCCTCCACCTCCAACCTCCACTTTCAACTTCCTCTGTAACTCCTGCTGTCTCCCTCGACTTTCACTTCACGCGCACTCTACCACCTCTCACCTTGCTCTGAATTTAATATGGCCTTAGTCATCTCCACTATCCTTTCAGCACTTCATCTCTTGACTCCCTTTGTGACTCATCTCACGTCCTCTTTTCTCCTCCCCTCACCACTTCTGGATCTTCTTCATTCTCCTCTCAGCCAGATTCAAGCTGAACTCAGCTGAGAATTAATGGAAAACACCTAAACACCCATCTTCCTTTGGACTCTGTTGCTGCCTTCTCCCTTCCTTTTCTTCAGTTCTCACTACTGCCAAACACTCCAATTACCAATCAATCATCCAGTCTTCCATAAATGATCCTTGGAACGTCTTCTCCATATTGTCATCCCTGAACCTTCCTCCCACTTCCTCACAGCTCATGCCTTTGCTTCCTTGTTTGTCTACAAAATCATTGACACTGACACTTAACTCACACAACTTCACCACTATCTTCACCCATCCGTTGACTCCCTGTAGTTGCACACATCCATTTCAATACACTTCTTACTTCCTACCTCTGCTGTCTTATCCACTCTGCCCCATCTCTAATCCCTGATATCCCCCTCAAACCATCCCTGACCTCTCCACTCCTCATCCACCACACTGTCGGTCTTCTCTGTTCATCCACCTCATTATGGCTTCTACAGTGGTGGAGTGATCTACCCACTGAAATCAGAATTGTTCGGTCTCTGACCACCTTCCCGGCTTTCCTCAAGTCTCCCCAGTTTAGACAACACCTGTGATCTCTCTCACACTGCTACATGCTGTTTACCAATCAATTGACATTGTTTTCGCTCTGCACAGGCATGTGTTTCACTGCACAGGCATTGCTCCTCTAACATGTGACTGTCTCACTGCTTAATTTTTCTACCTTATTTGTTTTGTGCTTTTTTTCTTTTTTACTGTATGTGAATATTTTCTACAGATTTTCATTAGGAATAATAACAATTTTCACTTGCCAAATAGTCTAAACCACTGAGTGTGGAACTCTTCCGAAAGTATAGTATCAAATCTTATTTCTGACAGTCTCACAGTTCACTATCCATTATCCATGAGTATTTTACGATTTTGAAAGATCCTGCCAAATGGGTGCCTTTCTGTAGATAGAGTTTGGCAAGTTTTGGCTTTAGAGAATTTGGCCCAGTGAAGTGTGGATGGAAATCTTCATCACTGATCCAGAGCTGTTTCGGTCATGAACTGGTTACTGGTAGCAAGACGTGCATTTACCACACCAAGATCTAATGCAATCAAAACTCTCTGCATTAAAAACATTCTGCGCCATAACCTCGGCTGGCAAGATAACACGTGCATAAAACCATCACTAATAATCACTGTAAATGTTGTCAAGTAGCATTCTGCTGAAGCACAACAATACAGCAGGTCACAAAGCCAGGCCTGTACAGACTGCAATTTCTTCAGGGTAGGGTTGAACTATGTAATTATAATCATCTACTTATAGAGGAGTCCCAGGTTTAGTTCCAGAAGACTTATTTCTTCAGACATCTGAAGCCTGCACTGGGTAGTACATGGTTTCAAACTGATGACTGCTTGAGTTGGCCAGTGACAGGAGGATAACGGAACAGTTCGAAGAGCTCTGTTATCAAGACATGGCTAGTCTGATGGACAAATCAGCTGAGCACATTGAGATAAATGATAATTTGATTAATAAATGAAATCAAGAAACTGTTAGTGTTCTGTTTCTCCACATCTAAATTGCAAAACATTTTAACTTGAGGCTTTTGGGTTCTTACCATATGCCCAAAACATTTTGTATCCCTGGTAGGGTAAATGTGCTGGGATCAATTGTGGAATTGCTGGAAATTTCGTTGATCTCCAGTATTTTGAATACATATAATTTTATCTGAGAAACAATTTTTTTTTCCATTTCATACCTCCCCAGATGACATGAGTTAAAAACACAACTTGGTGTTATTACTGAGCAATGATGTCAGTTTGTGAAACTTAATCATAAGACAAGTATCTGAAGAGCCTTAATCAGCAATTTTGGCGGCATCTTGGACAGTTACAAAGGAAAGCAGAAGTCATGCATTTGTTGTACTCTTGAAAAATGAAAATTCCACTATGACATAAACAGAATTTAGATCCACATTCAATTCCAGCTTCAACCCAAAGCTAAATCTAATTTGTATTTACCTGTAGATTTGGAATTGTTTATTCTTGAATGGGATAAAGTTTTGATATTGCAGATATGCTCAAGTTGACAGTAAGTAACAAAATCATTAATTAGAAAAAGTAAGTAAAGATGTGATTAGAGACAAGAGGTTAAATCTTAGTAAACTCACTTGTTGTGGTTTTTGTTAGAGACCACAAGTGGTAACTGTCTGGCATCATCTAGGGTGTGGACGTATCGTAATAGCTCAAGAGACTCAAGAGAGATCCAGGGACAGCTGCAAAGTTGGTGCCCTTACAAAAGGTCTCATATTCATAATCCAATTCCCCTCATTGAATCATTTCTCTGTAATAAAAATGTTCTGCCCCTCTGCAAGTTTCAGTCTGAATAGCTCATGAAACTTTGTTTTTGGCTCCCATGAAAGCACGTTGCATTCGAGAAGTGACTGTGGGAAACAGGTTTAGGTAACGTTTTTTTATTTGGTTGGTTGGAATGTAAAAGCAAGACCTACTTCTTAACACCATTATTGTCATTGCTGGAAGGGCAGAGTCTATTCACCACAACAGAAATCCTTTCACACCAGACATGAGCAGACAGAGAAGAGCTTATACAGTTAAAATTACAGCTGATGATGTTTATATGTATATTTCATCCTTTTACTTAAAGTAACTTTAGGATTTCATTTGTTTCTTAATAATCATGTATAACAATCATCAGTGTTGACAATTAAATTATATATTTTATATCTAAAAGTGCTTTTGCTTATTCTATTTTTATTTATTCAATAAATCCATAAATGTAATCTTCCTTTTAAGCTTCATTGATTTATTTAGTTATTGGGGTATGTACACTGTCTCCAAATAACTCCACACTTTACACCTATATAAGCGTTTGCAAGAAACCATTGTAATGAAAAGATTAACTTTGGAAACAATATACATGAATTGACTCCCATCACTCTTGCATATTAGCATTCAGGTGCATAGATACTATATGGAGCCCTTTTACAACTGATAATACAGGAATTACAAGTATCTTTTACTGGTTATTCATATTTTACACTTTAGTATTACAACAGCTTCACATTGTTTGGCAGATGGAGAAGCCCCAGGGAAACTACAACCCTAATTCAATTATGTGGATTGAACAGAAGAAGCTTTAGTCCAGAAATTAGCAGCCAATAGACACTCTCAGAAACAAACAGAAACCCCTGCAGGCACATGGTCTGAGATGGATCAGAGATTAATTTAATTTGGAAGTGACTGTGAGATGTTGCAGATGTTCCCAGACTAAGTTGAAAGTCAATTAACCAGTAGGTGGCTTCTTTGAGGTAAAAAGGAGACCATCACAATCTGGACAAAATTCCGTCTTCTGCACTACAGTGTGTTCAAGAGCAAACACATGTAACACAAATTACAGAAAATTTTGAACCAAACAGGTAAACGAAACCTAAAATCCTTTGATCATAGCAGGAAAGCAGAGATTAAGATGTTGTTGATAAAGGCTAGGGTTTCTGAAGAAAGATAAGAGCCAAAATACCCTTGCTTCCTGTATAATGACATACACCGTACATCAAAAATGAGTTATTCCTGGTATACACCACAACTTTCTAATCCCTCTTGAAGAGTGGAGCATCAACACATGATTCTGAGGCCTGTCATAAACTGTGGTGGGGGAGCAGAGGTGCTTTCCTTTGAGCTAGTTTATTTTACTGCAGCTGAGGCCTGTCTTCATTCTCTTCTGAATGTTCTATAAAAAGTGAGAGTCCTCTTACCCTTTTGAAAGGTTACTCAAGTACATGTTATACTACATCTATGGTTGATTTTTAATAACATGGCACTGTATTTTCCTGCCTGCAACCATTGTCAGTCTGCCAGTGTATATTGTGCATGGGACAGCATATTTTCAAGGGCAATAACCTAAAAAAGAAAATCTTGATTGAAACTTTCAAAGGAAATTTGCTGTTAGGAGTACAGCTATCAAAAAGAATCAGATAATATTTCTAAGAGCAGGTCTGTCCACCCCCAGTGGCTGGAGAAGCTGCAATGCATCAAAGCCAGCATCATTTCCACTACAGTTTCACAGTAGTCCCTGGAGAAATAGGACTGCTTTGCCAGTGCTAGCTGTTGTAGCTATGCATGAGACACAGGTTTTGGTAAATGGCATAAGATGTGATGCTCCAAATGTTTTACTGCCAGTACTGCCTGTAAACACTTCAGGCTGTCTGAACTGACACATTATTCAGGTCTGATGTTGTCTTCAGTAAAGCACCAAGCACCAGAGTATGTTCAGCATCAAACATCCCTCTGGTGCAATTACATCAGGTTTCTTTTCTAGAGGAAAAGAATTGGTTCTGTTCTTAATTTGTAGTGCTTAAAAATAATGGTATGTATCTCTTGCTGTGCCACCATCAACACTTTAGAGAGGATGGGTCATTCCTGTAGGATATACCAGTTAGTAGGACAACGTAGTATCTTAAGAATGAAATGGCAACAAAATGCAATAAAAAACACTAAGGAAATTTCAATTGATAAGAATGTGACCAGTATAATATGCAGTACTGCAGATCCTTTTAAACAAACAACCACTGGGAATCACAAATTTGAGGAATGTTTCCACTATTTCCACCTGCTTCAAAAAGGAATATTAACATCTGTTGAATACTCAAACGTGCCAGTGAAAAGAGGTTGGGTCTGATTTGATTGTGCAAAAGTCATTTAGCTATACAAAGAAAGAGGGGGCCCCAGGAAAATAAGGCAGATTAAGGACTCTGCACCTCACAATGCCCACAAAGACCAGAAGCTGTGCGGAATATCAAGGAAATTCTTTGGAAGGGTGTAGAATGGTGGTGTTTACTCAGTTTAAAACTCAGCAGCTTTAAATTCTCATGGGAATCATTACAGGCACCTTTTAAGAGATTTATTTCCCGTTCAAAAGACCATTTAGTGTGCTTCTCTGGAATGTGCATTTAATCCCAGAAATAAAATATTGCGTTCTTCTTCTGGTGACTTAACACATACTTATCTTGACCTGAAACTTTAAAATATGTCCCCATGATATTAGATTTCTTTTCAGAAGAGTTAAATAAGAAAACCCTCAAATGATTAGGATTTTCCAAGGTGACATGAAATAAACCCATACATTGAGTAGCTGCCACTTCCAGTGTTTGATCATTCAGAAAGTGAGCTGCCTTTCCTTTCCACTGGCCAAGAAAAGCTCCCAGAACCACTGTTGAACTAACACGCTGTTTGCTGGACATGCAAATAAAAATGCCAAGTGGAGCTAAGCAATGATTTTTGTTTATGTCAATTGGCCTTTGTAAATTAGAACAGTTATTCCAGTTATGGGTTAAACACATGTACTGTATCAAATCAAAAGTAATGATAATGTTAAATTAGAAACCTCAACTCACTGTTCTACTTTTACAAGACAAAACTTGCTTTATGTATCTCTGACTACTACAAAGCTGGGAACATTAATGCATTTTTGTTTTGGATCTTACTAGATCTTATTTTAATTAAGGGGACTTGAACGTAATCCTTTCATTCATTCTGAAATGGGAAAGGGGGTCTTGTCAAACAAAAGCTCAGTGTGTGTTAATACATGGAACATACAGTCCTTCTACTGCAGTTCAACAACTGCATCTATATTACAAAACCAATTTCATTGTAAAAATCCTTTAATTATTACTTGTAGAAGTGAGTAAGTATATCAGCTAGGCAAGTTAACAGGTGTTCTTTATTTTCGTTTTAAAAAGTGCTGAAAAGTAGCAATTTGTCTCTGCTTGCCTTGAGCAATCACCTCGGTGTCACCTTTCAGACTTCAAGGCCCCACACTGGTGCCAAGCTGTTTCCCTCTGGCTGATCAGATATCGATCCTTCTGTGCTGCGTTCACTTTGATCACAGTACACGTCTGAGCATTTTCTGGAGGTTACATGCTTAGCAACTGCTTTTTATTTTTTAGGATTCAAGAGTGATGTAGCAGGGGAAAAAGTATTTACATGTATATCAAATCAAAAATGCTATCTGGAATCTACCAGTACTTGAGTCTTTTGCATGATAACCAACTGGATTCAATTCAATTAAATTATGTTATCTACTAGAATAAGACAACCTGATGAACTTCAAATATATGCTTTGTGTTGGCAGATAAACATCTGTTTTTCTAAGCCGTTAATAAGTCATCCTTACAGAACTAATTGGACAAAATGAAAAATATAAAGGACAAAATCAGTGTACATTACAGTACAGTTATTAATGAAAAATGAATTTGAAAAGATGGATCTATGTCAACTTTATTTTACAAAATTATGTATCAGTCATAAATTGGACAATCGGGCATTTGAATATTGAATTATTTAAAACTTGGATGGCACAAATTTGAGTAAAATTCATATTGACAAAAGTACTTTTAATTGAATTCAGGTCTTGTCAAAGTAAAGCAATATAACCATATAAAAAATATCTTTTTTTAAAACAAACTTTGGTTAATTATAACACTGTGTGCCCAGTTACAGTATACTCATGGATTTTCCTGTTCAAAATTCTCCCTTGAAGTAAATATAGTCTTCCTTCAAATGATATTTAGACAATTTACATATAGATTGATAGTAACATGTCTTCAATGTATTACTAAATATTGCACTGGGAAGAGGAAAGCAACGTTAAATATCTTGATATGTGAATGTGCTTTACAATTAAGCAAATCAAGATCTGACAAGCAGTGTAATACAAAATCAATCAATTCGGGAGAGATATGAATGGATATAAGAAATGTATATGAAATATAAGCAATGTTACAAAAATTTGAAAATGACATCTTCACAATGTAGCAAACTTGAGGTTGCCATGCTAGTCTGGGATCATAAATGATCCCTGAATCATGACCCAAATGTTTGGACTGATTCCTAGACTATCCGAGCCAAACTCAGGTTCATACAGTTCATAAAGAGAAACAAGCAGAATCATTTTGGACTTTGTTCATGACAAGGCAGACAGTGTTTGATTAGTGACAGGTTTCATGTGTGCATCATTTTGGGTGCCATCAGGATGGAGATGAAGGCTGTCATGATCATGACAACATTTAGATACAAACAATTAATATGACCTAGACAGCCTAGTGGGACCAATAGTAGGTCAAGTAGGGAGCTGCTTCAGCATGTGTGGGCTGCAAAGGACCAAGTAAAGGTTTATTCCTTCTGAAAAGAGAAGAAAAGAGACACAACGTTTCGGCAGGGGAGGCTTCTTCAGGTGTGACCCGAAGCCACACCATTAAAGGCTCCATAGCCAAAACATTGTGTTTCTTTTCTTCTCTTTGGAACATGGAATAAACCTTTACTTTTTTCTTAGTGGGAACAATTCCAGGTATAACCAATTTTTGGATGAACAGTACCTGGTTCAAACAAATAGTTTTTATTCAATCACTTAGAAGAGCTTTAAAACATGACACAGCAGTTTAAGCAATAGCAACACTCCACTTTAATCTATTGAGCAAGAAGGTATGATCAACTGTATTAAAGGCAAGTCAGCAGTAAATTAGTAAGACTAGCAAGTGCTGTTTCTGCACTATGTAGGGATCTGAACCAGATTGAAATATAGTTTTATCTCCATGGTCCTGTGGCTGTTCGCATTAGTCGTTTCTCGTAGGTATCACAGAAGATACCGAACTTTCATCTTGATCTCCGTCTGTCTCAGTTTTCCAGTGTCTTTCTCATGTCAGTGCACCTGGGTGTTCCCTCATCAGCTGCCTGTATTCTGGGCTGAGCGATCCCTCTCAGAGAGCATGTGAATGTTGACCTCCCTTCAGTCTGAAGTGTGTCTGAAAGGCAGTTTAGCCATATGGGTTATTTAGATCAATGAATGATAAAAGTGAAAATCCACTGATCCCTTTCATCACCCTTCTGTTGTGGTTAGGTTTGGCCACATGGTCACTGCTTGAGTTCAGTGAGAAACTATGGATAACAGTGAGCTATACTTGCTACTACCATCTAAACTTTTTGCAGATGTGTTCATAGTGTATTAAATAAAAAACCTTTGATATGGGTACCAACCTTTTTTGTGCAGTTCAAGTAAATAGCTGCATCAGCATGCATAGGCTGCAAAGGAACAAGTTAAAGGTTTATTCCTGCTGAAAAGAGAAGGAAGGAAACACAAAGTTTTGGCTGTGGAGCCTCCTTCGGGTGTTTTTTTGTGTGTAGCCATGTAACTCAAGTAGGGAAACTATAAGGTGTGTGAAGAGGTTACAGTGGAGTGTTAGTGTGTGACTGTAAAGGAACAAGAGGTTAATTATTTTCCTTATTAAGAGGTTAATTCAATTTTTTCTTCTGTTTTCTCAATGTGGAATTAACCTTTTCTTATTCATATGAGACTTAAATTATACATGTTGTTCAGGTGGGTAGCTGCGTCAGCATGCGTAGTCTGCAAAGGAACAAATAATCGGTTTATTCCATGCTGAAAAGAGAAGAGAGAAAACACAACTTTTCAGCTGTGAAGCCTTCTTCAGGTGTCAGAACATAAAAAACCAAACTGAAATCAGGACTGGAATATTTTTATGAATTCATTTGATTTAAAAATTACAAAACCATTCTTAATTACTTTATTAGAGTACAAACTATTCCAAAATGTGTCCAATTATACTTTTGTGTTGTACTGTATCTTTCTGACTGTTAATAATGTTTTCTAAGGAAGGAATGTTCTCCTGACTGTGAAGTTGCTGAGTGGACGATGGATACATTCACAATGTTCAGCAGCAGCTTTTAAAGGTGGTGTCTCTCAGGCCTAAAATTCTCGTTTGCTTCTAAATGGAGTTAATAAGGCTGTGCAGCAGCCACCCACATTTTGGACGTTAGAAATTAGCAAAGAAAATAAACCACAAGACGTCTATCACACAAAGACAGAAAACACCCTTCCGTGTACATTTTAACACTGTTTCTCAACCAGTCTTGTGGCTGGTTTGGGCTACATGCCAGAAGTCATCCAAATTTCCCTAGCAGCCCAGGGGAAGTATATTGTGGCCCGCCTTTTTGTGTGGCTGAGCTCTTGTCTAGGTCACAAGGCTGCACTCTTCAGGGGTTGAGTATGTTCTAACACCAACTGTCGACTTCCTGTTTTCTTTGCCATCTGAAAACCAAAAGATGTGTTGTGCCCACACACGTACACTGTGTTCAGCATCGGTTTTGCTATTTCTGTCTCAGATGACATATTGTGGCTAGTTTTTTAAGTAACCTTCCACGTTTTGTTGAAGAGAAGCACAGAACATGTAAAGTATGAAGGTATGAAAAGCACAGGTCCCTGATTCTTCCTTTGAAACGGAACTGTTTGTTTCTTTTAGAGTTAAAGTTTTTACCTTCATTTCAGATTTCAAAATGCAACTGTAAAGTGCTTCATAGCAAAAAAAAATAGGAGGATAGCATCCCTGTATATACTTCCAGTTGTTTTTTCCAGTTGGAGAATAGTGCCTGCAGAGATGATGTAATGAATACTTTCTCTTATGCACCAGAGCTCCAACTTATACATTAGTTTCATGGTTTTTTAAAATTCTTGATTTTTGACATGTTTCGCAATACAATGAAAATATAAGGATTGAATCCAAATTATTTTTTTTACTGTCTTATTATTCCATTAACATCTAAGTAACTACTCCAAGCTGAACTGTTTAAAATCTATTTAATTTTTTTTCTTCCTTTGAAAGCAAAGTGAGGCAATTCCCATGTTTATAATAATGATTCCTCACACTTATATAGAGCTTTTCTTGACACTCCAGTCAAACCACTTTATAGGTAACAGGGATTCCCCTCCACCACCACCAGTGTGCAGCCCCCACACCAGCCAGAGTGCACCAGTACGCTCATCACATATCAGATATCAGTGGGGAGGAGAGCAGAGTGATGGAGCCAGTTCAGAGACGGGGATTATTAGGAGGCCATGATTGGTAAAGGCAGAGGAAAACGTGTCCTGGACACCGGCATGACACCTCTTCACTTATTGAGAAACGCCCTGGGATTTTTAACGACCACAGAAGGTCAGGACCGTAGTATTACTTCTCATCCAAAGGACGGCACCTTTTTACAGTAAAGTGTCCCCGTCACTATACTGGGGCATTAGGACCCACACACCCTCTACTCACCCCACTAACACCTCTTCCAGCAGCAACCTCAGCTTTCCCAGGAGGCCTCCCAGCCAGGTACTGACCACACTGCTGAGCTTCAGCAGGCTGCCAGTTTTGAGTTATAGGTTGATATAGCTGCAATTCATAACTTTTACTGCTGGATATATAGCTATATAGCTATATATACAGTATATAGCTATATATATGGCTATATATTCAGTATATAGCTATATATATATAGCTTTACAGCTGGATATGGCTATATAGTTTATGGTGGCTTATTACAATTTGCTCAAGAGTAGGAAGGAGATCAATAGAAATAGGTGCTTTGAAGGAGATTTATTTATTTATAGGAGATTTGTTTATAATATAAAATTCATATGCTGACTGTGCCTCTGTTTAACCACCCTGTGTACAATACAGACAAAAACAAACACATTAGCACTCATTCTCTGTGTCTCCAGTATCAGTGGCACTACCATGTATTGTTAATTTATGTAAAGGAACAAGTAAAGGTTTATTTCATGCTGAAAAGAGAAAAGAGAAAACAATGTTTTGGCTGAGGAGCCTTCTTCTGACACCTAAAGTGTTATCATTCCAGTGAAGACACACACACTAACACATGCACATACACAAATGCAGGCACACCCAGAGACACACACCATAACCTACCAATGCACAATAATATTGTAAAGAAATGAGTTCCAGACGTTATATGATATAATTCCTAGGTATTATCTGCAGGTCAGCAAAGCTGTAAGATAAGTGCTTAAAGATAGTGCATTCTCACAGCAAAAAAAAGGATAAAATCCCTGTATGTACAAGACTGAAATGTTGGATCACTTGTATTTCCAGTTGGAGTATGATGCCTTCAGAGATCAGAGCTCTCACTCACACATTAGTTTCATGCCTTTTTAAAATTCTTAATTCTTAACACATTTCTCAATATCAATACAATGTATATGTAATAATCTGATCCAAATGTTTTTTACTGTCTTATTACTCCTAGCTGAACTTTTTAGAATCCAGTTAAATTAAGTTTTTTCTTCTGTTGAAAAGTGAGGTAATTCCCATAGTAGCTCATGATGGCCTATTACAAAATTGCTCAAGTGTAGCCAGAAAATCAGTGGAAAAAAAATCCTTTGAAGGAGATGTGTAGGTCATGTTTTTATTTTTATAAAATATTATAAAATATCATGATTTCAGTAATCCACCCACCCAAATTAATCATTTAAACAAACCATTTAATCAGTAACTATCATTCTTCCACCTCAGAAATATCACCAGTCTATGTCTTATGTCGTCTCTAACTGTAGTTGAAAAGCTGGTCAACCCTTTTGTCTTCTCTCAAATTGATTACCATAACACCCTAATCACTGGGTTATCTAAATCAGCACCTCACCAAGTCTAGTGCAAGTGGTCACATTACTCCTCTCCTGGTGTCCTTAGACTGGCGTCCTACCAGGTTTTGTGTCGACTTCATAATCCTCTTGCTGACCTATAACTAACCCTCTGAATGGCTTGGCACCTCAGTACCTGTCTGAGTTACTACTGTCCTATTCCCACCTTGTAACCTTCATTTCTTGAATTCTGGTCTCCTGTCTGTCCACCAAGCCCCTCCACACTCTATGGGTGCTTTCCCCCCAAAGCTCTATCCCCATGATATCAGAGAGTCACCTTCCCTGAGCTCTTTCAGATCTAAACTCAAAACCTCAAAGAGGTTTTAGAAAGGTGACTTTGGATAAAAGCACAAGCCGCATGATGATGATGATGATGATAATAGCACTACAGTCTTTCACGATACTACATTTATAAGCATTGTAATGCGATTTAGTCATTTCAAATAGGTTTACAGCATTTCAAATTTCCTAGTATTTTCTCGAGTGATTGATGCTGTCACCATAACTGTTGGAAAAGAAAAGGCTTTCATCCAGCTCCTCAGAGGAAGGTCTCAGAAGGTGCCTTTTCAAGATAAGGCAAACCTTTGTCCTTGTGTGGCCCATTGTTCAAATCCCTTGGCTTTCTTTAAACATGATTTCCATTAAAGTTTTTACACTTCTATTCCAGCGGCTTGCAGCACTGAGAATTGTACAGGAAGAATTGTGTTGAAGAACACATTGCCCTTCAGGTCAGATTTATCATGGGCAGAGACATTTTTTCTATCTTGATGTTAGAGCGGCCCAGCCTGGGTTTAAATTACAGATCTCTTATCTTTATTGCTCAGAATGCCACAGCTGCCAAATATCTTTTATTTTAAAAAAAATGAAATATCCTTACTTTGTTAAGTCTTCCTTCTCCTCTCCCGGTTTCTAAAAGAATATAAAACCATTTGTTTGTTTTCCACTTTTTCTTTTCCCACAGAAGTATTTCTTCAATTTTTCAGAAATTTTATTTTTACTTCCTTACTCCCCACCCCAGTATCAGTACAGATTCCGTATCTTACACTGGTGATAATAACTTACTATCATCTGCAAAAGTAGAGGCTTAACGAACTGTCCCTTCCCCAAGTATATTCAGAATGAATGGGCCACCAAAGTGATTTGGATCTGTTCTGGTAAGCTGCATGTTGACAAGACTTAGGAGTTTACACTGGCTGGAGGTGTGGGATCAAAACTTCACCCACTGTTGCATGTTTTTAAAGCAATGCGCACTGAATCTCACACTGCCTGCCTTACAATGGTTTTCCAACTAAGCATCAATTTCAGAGCGTGAGCTAAAATTCCAAGACACCAAAAATCTGTAAATATCCATTCATAAGTTTAAAATATCGATGTACAGTACACACATGGAGTTCACCAAAACATACTACAATTTCCCAACTAAGACACAGAGTGTGAAACATACAATAAGAGACTAGCTTCAAGCCTACACAGTTAATAAAACAGAAAAACACAAGAAAGTTTAAAGATAAGAGGCCACTCAGTCCAGTTTTAGCTGTGTGCTTGTTATTAGTTAATTGATCCATAGATCTCATATAGTCATTTCTTGAAAGAAGCCCGGGCGTCAGCTTCAACAGCATGAGAAAGTAGCCCTCAACTGTTTGTGTAAAAAAGGCTTTTTCCTGTCCTCAATTTTAAATGTGATTTCTTCATAGTGTCCACTTGTGTTCTCTTGGTCATGTTTCACTGTTGTTTCAGGAAGAGTCCATTGGTTTGACTTTGTCAATGCCCTTGGTAATGTTAATTCCTGAACCAGGTGCTCTTGTTGTTTTCTCTGTCCATGACTAAAAATATTGTTATTTTACTCTGCCAGTATAGGATATTTCCTTAGTACCAGTAAGCTACCTAAATGTATGGGCTTACTGGTAAAATACATTTCAATAGAATAAATAAAAAATTAGGTGCTTTCCAGATCAGCATATCTCAGGTCCTTTCATTTTAAGTTTTAACTTTCATTTACAAAAACACTTGTTGAAGTATGTCATTTTCTAAATCTACAGTTTCTTTCAATATAAATGCTATGTGGTAAAAATACTCTTATACCGTGTACTGTAGTCATTTATCTATTCACTATTATTTTATTCATTCTAACACTCCATATTTAAATATTAGAAATATAATGTCTTTGTTTCTTTTTAATTCAAATTAAGCTTAAACAAGCCATTTATGTTGTCATGATTTTCTTCTGTTAAAAAACAGTTGAATAATTACTACGTGTGGCACAGTAGTTAATATTGCCACCTCACAACCCTGGGGCCCTGGGTTCAGTTCCAGACCTGAGGTGCTGTCTGTGTGGAGTTAGTTTTCTCCCCATGTTCGTGTGGGTTTTCACTGGGTGCTCCCATTTCCTTTCACAGTCCAGAAACATACTGGTCGGTAAATTGGTTCTAGGGAAATTGTGTGCTTGTCGGTGTGTCAGCCATGCAATGGACTGGTGTCCCATCCAGTGTATACCCTGCCTTGCGCCTGTTGCTTGATGGGATAGTCTCAGGCTCCCGCACAATCCTGTAATGGATGAAGCATTTTAGAAAATGGATGGATGGAAATTACTACTTGAAAATTTGAGGGCAGTATAGCACTATGGGTACGTCTCCTGGGTTCAAGCTGACTCTTCTGTTTTACACTTGAGCAAGGTGCTTTGGGTACAGTCCACCCAGCTGTATAAACGGTGAGCAGCACTGGTGGTGTAATCCCTGACGAAGACTGGGGTGTCATGTGCTCTCTAGACTTAACAGCACAGAAAAAAAGGTTGAACTCTGCTCTGAGTTGCTCTTTTAAGCTCTATTAAGGACATTACTTTTCATGTATTTTATAGCCAACCAATTCTGAAGTAAGAGCATCTCCCTTTTCTTTTAACACTCTCTTTATTCTTTTGAAGAAATATACAGCTACAAAGTTTGGTTCCTCTCACTTTATAGAAAAAAAGTTGTCAAGAGAGAGACTAGGACTCTTTTTTATCCGAAAGGTCTGAGGGAGTCAGTTGTTGCCGAAAACCATTATCCTGGCTTCCTTCAAGAAATGCCTGGATGACATTCCCAAGTTAATTAGTTATTAAATTCAAACAAGTTGTGCTGGGTTGCATTCTCCTGTTTATATCTACTTGTTTCTAACACTGGCATACAGGCTGAAGCTCCTGTCTTATACATATTGACAAGGGTGTAATAACACCTGTCCATTGCAGATATTTTTTCAGCTGTTTTATGGGGGAAAAACAGTCACTGGCAATTTCCACTGTTTGTGCTGACAAGTTCAACGGGTTATATTTTCAAAATACATCAAGGAATAATCTTCTGAAAGCAACGTTGGAGAAATTGAACTATTTCTGATTGAAACCTTACAGTTTACGCACTCACCAGGGGGTGTAGGTACATTTTCTGCTTTATCTGAAGCTCATGTTAATACCAATTCTTCTCCTTGAGTACTCCATAGCTACAAAGCCCTACAACCAGTTCCTTTTGCACTTTTGATCTGTATTCTAAATTATTCACACTTCTATTGTATTCAGATTGAAATGGCTAGATTAGAGTTTTAGGTGTTCTTAATCCTTCAAAGTCTTTTAGAAGTCTTTTAAAAGTAGGTGTAAAACCAACATCTTATTTTTATACAACAAAATCTCAGCTCTTAAAATGGACTGTTTGCCAATGATAGCTAATAGATTATTTTTTCCAGTGCATAATAAAATGGGCTTGTTGGTGTGTATGACCCAGCAAACACATTCAAAATCAATGAGAAAGAGTACATGCTTGTCATTGTTTGAGTTATCCATTTACTTATCTGCATTTTTAAAGGCTAACTGGTAATGCCAAAAATGTTATCTGGTGGTCAATAAATCTATGGTTAGACATGGAGACTACAGTTATTTGGTATCTAATGCTGGACATTAAAAGCAAAAGATAGATTAAGACCTGTAACAACACTGGAGTGATGAAGGATCTTATTAAAATAATGTCATCAGTAAAGATGAAAACTCTTCTTTTTTTATTTTAATTGGAGCAAAAAAAGCAGATGAGAATTCTAATGGAGAATCTGATTTCTAATAATATTTAATTGTGGTTCAATGAAGAAGCACAATAAAAAAGTCTAAGTTCAAATAAATTCCTTCCAATTTCTAAGGTATCATAAGGTATTACATAAACCCAAAGCCTTTCAGAATATTAATATATTGTTGGCCATCATTAAGCAGTGTACAGTGATCTGATGATCACTGAAGTCTCTTGGGTGCTGTGGACCTGCGTGTTAAGTGCCTGGTTGGGGTTCCACTGTCATACCCTAGCTTCAATCTGATTGTCTCTGCAGAAATCGGCTGTTTCAGGTAATAATAATAATAATAATAATAATAATAAGCATAATAATAATAACAATAACAATCACTAGGGGTTGTTTGACTTTTCTTTTGTTGAGCTGACACCCACTCCTTCCTTCTTTTGGAAACTTTCCACTGTGAGTCACTTTCTGTCTGGAACAAAAATATGATACATAGCTTATTATTTATACGTGCTTTGTTTTTTAAAAACAAATATTTGAGAAGGAAATAGTGTTGTTAAATAAGTTACTGTTGTAGATAATGAGAGTATAGAAAGCAACCAATAATGCCCTCCAGAACAGCAGAGTGTGTAATGCTTTCTGAGATTCTAACTTTATTTTAGTTATGTAGAAATTGTAATTATGCATCAACTAAACAACATTTGTATAAAACAAACAAGTTACAAGTTCTTCAAGTTACTTACTGAAGTAATCAAGGCAGAAGACAGATTTCTGGTCTGTTTTGGGGCCGACAGTGAACTTTACCTTCAGATAGCCTTGTTTCATATGACTCCACATCTCACAGCCCACAGACACCCTCTCCAGCAGCAGGCACCTCTCCTCCCCTGGCTCCACAGTCCTGCCCTGCATGCCTTCAAAGCACAAGGAGTAGAATTACATGAGAAAATAATAAGTCCATATGTTTTAGTGTCTGCTCTTTACACATGGAGCCCTGTTGGGTATTCTCTTGAGATTCTGGTGCACATGAAAACACTTTGTACTGCCCGCATGCTTACACAAACAAGAGAGAAGGGAGGGTGTGTTAAACTAAACTATCATTCCATGACTCTTTGGCCAATTCTAAAGTTTTAATACTGCTAGGAAGATTAAGAAGGTTTTAACCTTCTTAATGCTTCACATAATGCTCTATCACCATGTGGTACAAAATTTGAGTGACTCCCAAATGAGCATGCACAAAGATAATTAAACTCCACAAGAGGAAGTTGTTAGGGCTGCAGAAGTAGAAAGAAGTCTTTAGCAGGTAAAGGCTCACAAGTTGGTGCAAAGATTCCAGGAGGAGATTCTGCACAGGAGCAGGAATACATTACTACAGACCTGAAACCATCCCTACCACTTAGACAAGACTAGATAAGTAGTGTCTTGTTTAAATTTTCATAAAAAATATAAAACTTTTGGTAGCTTTTCTAATTACCAATTAAAACATGAAAACATAAGAAAGAAATATTACAAGAGATGGCCAATAGGCCCATCTAGCTTGTGTGTGGTGAGAGTACTGGTGCACTATGGCTGCCATTGCATCATCCAGGTGGGGCTACACACTGGTGAAGGCATCCCCATTACCTGTAAAGCAATTTGAGTGGAGCATCCAGAAAAGCACTATATAAGTGTAAGGAATAATTATTATCATTGCTGCTTGAAATAAATCAAGAATTCATCTATAAAAATATATTCAGTAGTTTGTTCCAGACTCCCACAACCTTTAGCGTGAAAATAACCCCCTGTTCTCAGTTTTACGTGTGATTTTTCCTTCATTCCACTTGTGTCTTCTAGTTCCTGAAGTCCACTGGGCCAAATGTGTTTGTTTGTTCATAGTGCATTACGAAGAAAATTCTAAATTCTTTCAACTATATTTGAGAAAGAGCTTTTTTGTGAGTTTTTGTTGTCCCAGTCTTTTCCTTCATTTTGTGAATCGTTTAGTTCTATTTCAGTGATCCTCCTTACTATTGAGAACACTTTGTTCGATAAAGCAATTTTACAGATGTATATGTGGCTTTGAGGAGAGCGTTAGAGAACAGGAGTGAAGCAGCTAAGAAGACCAGTGGCTAAACTGGTAAGGAAAAAGGTGCACGTGGAGGAACAGCCTCAACAGATTACTGGGCACCACCTATTGCACTGAATTGCACAGGAGAGGGTAAACCAAGTCTCTGCACTTCAGGCTGTTAGCTGGGGAATTTGCATTGAATCCTTTAGGCATTCATTGCCAGTGGAGCGTAAACAACATAGGGGTATTGTGATGACAATGAAAGTCACAATCCAGGCTGGAGGTTTTGGGCTTTGGGAAATAAAATACTTCCACAGAAACCAATATATATAATAAAGTTATCCCGGAGAAAACAGGTGACAGGCATTAATTCTGAAATGACAGAATAAAGTCTAGTCATGACTCAGAGCTCGCCTTGGAGTCAAATTGAACATATCACCGTTCTTGTGATCATGCCAGTTCAAGAACCTCATGAAAAGCAATTGGAATTTATAATATCACCCAGATACAAACGGATTTTTAAACCCGAATCTGTTGGTGTGGTTCTGTAAACAAAATAATCGAATAAAGGACGCATCATCGTGAACGCTAATATACAATTTTTTCAGTGACTATCGGGAGACGTGCTCCCAGAGCTTAAAAGAAATGCGGTAACACGATGAACCGGTGAAGTAGACTAGCCCTCTGCGAGTTCACTCTGTTCCACTTTTCACTCGTGAATACTGATTAAATAGCGAATATTCTGCACAAATACAAATTTATATCATTGTTGTGAAGTGCTTTTTAAGTTTGCTGCGGACTTTGAAGACTGACGACTGCGCGCTATTTTGGCTGTAACGTAAATTAGGCTATTAGGCTTTTTCCCCATAACACAACAAAAACAAACTGACTACAATGCTCTCCTAGATATTAACAAGCAACAGTCAACACTGGTTTTATTGTAAAACGGGAAGAAAGAAACTATTTTTGGAAAGTAGCCCAGGTCACACGCGTTAAGGCAAGCTGCCGGGTGGTGAAGAGGGACGTCACTGTCACACAGCCCCGCCTGGGGGCGGCCCGAGTTCGATGAACGTACATATAGCACCAAGGTTTAAAAAAGGCTCAATCGACTTGTTGATCATCTAGATGCTGGAGGGTTTATGACAGATTTGAAGTGATCCTTACAGTGGGAACCATGCCTTCTTTCACTGATGTAAGTATCACTCATTGTATCGCAGATTCGGCAGTTTTTAGCAATATCCATAGCAGAGAACGGCTTTGAATTAATTCTCATTATTACGATTATTCTCTATCTCTCTATCTATTGATTTTTCATCAGGTGAATTTAATAGGGTGTTTTGCTATTTTGGGATATTTGCAAGGTGAAGATGTAGGTTTGTTATCAGCTGTTCTTTGATATTAAGATTTACTGATTTATTAATAAAATATCACTGTGACTTACATATCGTGCAGGCGCAACCTAGCTTTGTTTCAGGAAAACTCATGTACTATAACAGATTAGAGCTAAGTAAAAACAGTATGTCAATATCATGCTGAATTGGGCAGTGAGGAGTTGTTCCGACTCCAGACAGAGGGTTGTGGGTTAAGCAGAAAGAACCAAAGGTATCACCTAAAGAAGGCTCAAAAGTCGAAACTTTTTTTTCTACTTTTCAGCGTGGAATGGTCCTCTACTTGTCCGCTTCATTAAAATGTCCTTTTGAACAAATGTAATGTGCATTGGATAAAGTTAAATAAATCAGTAAAAATGTGGGTATCAGTCTTTTACGGGTTGTTTTGAGGAGTCTGTTCTCTAATGCGCTGCAGCGTTTTCAGAGCGCCTCGGTCCAGCAGCACTGATTTTAATGCTCGCTGTTCAAAACTACCCGCCCCAGAGCCGCTTACCCCAGCATGTATTACTGTACTTTCGATGCGTCTTCATAGTTTGGTGAATATATAGATATATAATAGATAAATATATATAGATTATAAAGGGTCTAATGCTATCCATTAATAAATTAGTGTAAAGTAGAATACCGCTTTTTGGCAGTAGTTATGTGCACAACCGAATCAGAATACAAACGTGTACTTGGTATACTGACGTCGATTTGTGTTTTTGCCTTTTTCAGACTGATGTGTTTGTGGTTGATTTCGGCGATGACACGAACACTTCAGACGACTTTGGTTCAGGATACAATGACTTCGTGGAGCCCTGCGACCTAGCCCTGAGCAACAACCTGAAGAAGTTCTTCCTGCCGACAGTGTATGGACTCATCTTCCTCATGGGCATTGTTGGCAATGGACTGGTGGTCGTTGTGATGGGCTTCCAGAGGAAGTCCAGAACCATGACGGACAAATACAGGCTGCACCTCTCGATTGCTGATCTGCTGTTTGTGCTCACGCTGCCCTTCTGGGCTGTCGATGCTGCCAGCAGCTGGTACTTCGGTGGTTTTCTCTGCACTGCAGTCCACGTCATCTACACCGTCAACCTGTACAGCAGCGTCCTTATTCTGGCGTTCATTAGCCTGGACCGGTACCTGGCCGTCGTACGAGCAACTAACAGCCAGGGTCCACGAAAACTGCTGGCAGAGAAGGTCATATATGTTGGCGTCTGGCTGCCCGCAGCCCTCCTCACTGTACCCGATTTGGTTTTCGCCAAAGTCCATAATGCGGGCTCCAGAGTGAACTGTCAGCGCATTTACCCGGGAAACTCCCTCATCTGGATGACCGTTTTCCGGTTTCAGCACGTCTTTGTGGGATTGGTGCTTCCGGGCCTGATCATTCTGACCTGCTACTGCATCATCATCTCCAGGCTCTCCCAAGGCTCTAAGGTCCAACAGAAGCGCAAAGCGCTGAAAACCACCGTCATCCTCATCCTCACGTTCTTCAGCTGCTGGCTGCCTTACTGCATCGCCATCTTCGTGGACACCTTGATGATGCTCGACGTGATCCAGCACAGCTGCATTTTGGAGCAAGCGCTGGAGAAGTGGATTTTGATCACGGAGGCGCTGGCCTACTTCCACTGCTGCCTGAATCCGATCCTGTATGCTTTCCTGGGGGTGAAGTTCAAGAAGTCTGCCAGGACTGCGCTCTCGGTCAGCAGAGGCTCAAGCTTGAAGATCCTGTCCAAGAGCAAAAGAGGAGGACTTTCATCAGTTTCCACTGAGTCAGAGTCTTCAAGTTTCCAATCAAGCTAACAAAGACACTGTTACTTTTCAAGAGACTTCAGTTTAAATAAGGGACTTTTACTACATTTTATTTGCTATTCTGTACAGTTTTTTTCTTGTTTGTTTTTTTAGAACATTGCTATTTAAGTGTGTTATATTCTTATTATTTGTTAAGTAAGATACCTTGTCCAGGCAGAGCCTGGAGCACATTAATTGGCCAGGTGTCAGTAAATGCTAATATTCTTGTTCTCTCAGCTGTATTAAATTTGATATTTGTTTACCATAAAATAAAACTTGCATACAGTATTCCACAGGTGTGACGTCTGGCACATCATATTTCTCAGAAGCTGTTAAAAATACTTGAGGTTCATATTATAGGATTTGTATATAGAAATGACCTTTCAGCTTGTGGTAGCACTTAAACGTTGTTATTCTCAGATGCTATTTATTTAAGGTATGTGTTTTATACTGAATGTTTGTAAAGTGTTTGCTAAAGTTCAAATCATTTTAAATTGCTGCTTCCACTCTTCCAGATTATTAATAATAAAGTCAAAATTGTTTCTGAAATATCTTGCATCGTCTCTTCTTAACATTGATGTAGAAGATTAGATTTAAGTACTCAGGTTGGGATGGAGCACTTGAATCATTACAAGAGCAAAAGAAAATTCCTTCTCCAAATTAGGCTGAATGCTGAAGCAAAGTTCTTGTTCCAGAAGTGGCTCTGCTTCTGAACATCTGACTATTGAAGTCTTCAATTACATAGCTTAAATGAGCTTTTACATATCAAAAGTCTTTTCAACTATGGTATATTCGCATATCCTATTCAATTCAGAAACACTGGAGAAAAGGTTTGTTGTTCCATATAGTGTATTTGATTTACTACTAACAAGAAATATATACAAATATTACTGCACAAACCTGACGAGTATTTACAGTTAATGTCTCATGTACCTAAGTGAACTGAAGCCCAAACTATTTCAGATTCTCTCACCTCTTGGCAATTCCTTACACTTATATAGGCTTTTCTGGATTCTACTCAGCCTCCAGAGAGCTAAATACTTTGGGGAAAAGGATTATGCAAGATTTTTTCAAAACACAAGATTTTTTTAGGACATTTAAAAAAGCCCCGCAGGCAGCAATTTGACCTTCTTTATGGAATTTGAATTGGGAATTTTCCCCCATCTGTTTAAAACATTTCTAGTGTGTTTGGGGGGGGGGGGGTCTGTTACCTTCCACATGCAAATAACCCCGGCCTGTATTCTTTTGTTTCCTCTGCTGCTGTGTGCCTCTTGTATGGGCCCTTGCTGTAAATGGGAACCTGCTGTCTATTGACTTTTCTGGTCAAGTAAAGAATTGATTGATACAAATGAAAATGGGAGTTTTTCGAAAAGAAGGGAATGCCTGATGGGCTTCCCCATTGCTGGAACATGTGTGCTGCTGACGTCTGTCACCTTCATTCAGAGCACAATGACACAAAGCCCTGCTGTGACGGGTGATCCCCGGAGATCTGACTTATCTGATCTGAAACTCAACAGTTGGTGCAGAAACAATGTGCAAGTGTTGACTCTTCAGAGTGCAAAAAAGAAAAGCAGTACCAGTCCAGGCTAAATTCCAGCCATTCAGGACCAGAAAATTTAGCTAAAAATATCAAATATTTTCTGTGTTATCTCTGGAAGTCCCTTATGCCAGAAGGTGGCTTGTCAGATAAAAATAAGACTGTTCCTTGTTACTTTCTCTGAATTATCATTATATAATGCCACAGCTGTCCAGACTCAAAATCCATCCCTGATTGTAACAGTCCTAGACACCATACTGATGGATCAATAAGAATTACAGAACAATGTTATTCAGAAATGGCGCTGTGGATTAAGGATGTCTGATTACTCAAGGATCCTCATCAATGTCCCCTTCTTTGTGACCACTCTGTCTCGTGTTTTTCTTCTAAGATCTCTCTGTAAGTTAATTAAAGTCATACTTATACTACAGGAATATTCTTCATCAGGGTTCATTAACTTATTATTTTTATTAAGAGCTTAGTTAAGTGGTCCAGAGTCACCCAGGTCAGGAGCAAGAAGATTTCAGGTCTGAAGTGGGGATTTTGTTCTGATTTTGGTTCATATCCATAGTGCAGCTGAGGCTCACTGGTAGAGTTAAAAGGTAGAAATTAAAGGAAATGTACATATATTAAAGTCATGTATACAGTGCATAGGAACAAGTTAAGGTTTATTTCATGCTGAAAAGAGAAGAAAAGAAGGCTGTGGAGCCTTCTTCGAGTGTCGTGTATATGTATCATATATATTATCAGGGTAATACTAAAATGAAAAAAATATTAATAAAGTTACACATTTATGATTCATTACATATTTTCACTGTTTCTCAGAAATTAACTGAAAGTCACATCCAAGTTAGAACTAAACATCTTTACCTGAAGAACTGAAACATTTGGAAATTTTCCATATTCACATTACAGATAATATGTTAATATGTGAATTGGAACAAAAGGTAATTATTACAGATGGTATTAGCTCTTTACTGCAGTAGGCCTCTTAAAACTGCACTATATTTCTACTGCTTTGACCTAGGTGAAAATTAGGATATAGCACATGAGTCTGTAGAAATAAAACAGAAGCACACTGTCAGATTCATGTTCCAGATTCTTCAGGTAATAAACACATCTACCAAATGTATGCTATTGCATTTCCAAACCAAAGAATGCATTCATACTACCTAGCTTACAACACAAAATGGCCTGTTCCCAAGCCATTTTCCACTCAGCTGCCTCCAACTGTCAGGTAGTTTAAAAACAATTAGAGATGTTTTCACTTGGAGATGCTTTGGATTGGTCCTCTTATTAGCATAAGACTGGCGCTGACTTTCTCTCCGAATGCTCTATAGTGCTAATAACAATCACTTGAGCTCTGCTGTCACATCTCAGGTAAAGGATACTTGAGATTCCTTAAAGAAAAGGCCCATAGTTTACAGCTGCTAACACAGATACCCTCATGTCCAAAGCACTTTTCTATCAGTAATTGAATCCCAAGACAAAATATACAGGTATGGAAAAATACCCAACCAGTGCTTTCATTTATAACATTATGATCAAGGCTGCTATTAATGTTTTACCAATTGGAAAATAAGTTACTGAATAATATCAACTAATGAGAGAAATTGACCCATTTCCATTTTGTTGGTCTCTGTGTTAGAAAGTTATAAAAATGGGATGATTATTTGCAATAATTTATGGTTTTCCACTCTACAGACTTAACTCCCTGGTTTGTCATACTGTTTGTAATTCTATTTATAACAGTTTTCATATAGTGAATAGCCACAATAAGAAAAGCTCTACTCAAGCTAGTGTGGCATGTCATATTAATCAAATATGACGTAACGCATTCTTAAAAAGAGTGTGTTGTATGATAAGGTAAAAATGTTTTTGAAACATTTTAAATATTTACTTTCTAACATGTACTTGAATCAACTATTCTTGATTCAAAGTTGCTAGGAACATCAAAAGAGACTAGGATTTTCACAGAAAAACATTTTGGAAATGACTGCTGGCTAAAATGAGTATACCATTTTCATCCAAAAATATTATTGGTGTGCGGTAACTCATATTTTATAACGCAACATCCAAGAAAGACTGAAAAAACCCTGTTCCATGTTCATGATAAACATTAAGTAAATTAACCATGAGCTATACTAGTATTTTAATATTACACTACATATACTGTATGTATTCTAATATTTTACTGCATATTTCTATGCTTTGTTCTTCTCCAGCTCTTTTGTATGCAGGTAGTCAGTCACATAGCAAGCCTTTCTCTTTCCGCTGTTCCCAAAATCCCAAAATCCAATAATTTAAATTGAAGATTATTTGATTACATCAAAGGTGAAGCTGCATTTCTAAAGGACCTGTGGTCTTATTTAAATATGCACTGCAACTACTTAGAAAAAACAGGGGCTTTAAAGGGTAAAAGGGTAAAGCCATTGACAAAAGCAGACAGGAAATAACTCTTGTTTACAGGATCCATTAGCAGTCACTGCTTTAGAAGGTGAAGCTCTGATAACTCGACCTCAGAAGAATAGAATGGGATTGTTACAGGACTTGCTGCTCAGTTCATTATTATCAGGATGTTTATTTAAGTTGGGCTTTCAGAAAAGGGTCTCACAATATAGATCATGTTCAATTAACTTTATGGTGGCATTGTGAGATATAGACCAAGCAACACAAACAGCCAGGTCCTTGTGTTTCCTTTGAGCTCTGGCCCTATTATTATTTTTCTATATTGTTTTGGCTGGGAAGTGACCACCAGGAAGTCATTTCCTGCATTTGAAACTCCTGAGAGAAGAAAGCTGGACAAACATTCAATGGCATTGATTCAGATTGGACGTCACATCATTTAAAAGTGCCCTACATGCTGTTTTACATGTGCTTTTCACAGGCAAAATATTGGTTGCTACTTATATGATGGTGACTCATTATGTTTCAGACATTATTTTAAATGTTACAGCAAAACATTTTTTTCTAATTTGTTTTTCTTTATGCGTTTGAGACTAGATATTCTCTACTGAAAGAGAGAATATCAATCATATCAAAGGTCAGTTCCAGTCATATTGCATCGCCATGTTCAGTCTAAAAAAAACATCTGTTAGTGCATGTCTGTGCTGTGTTCTAAAAGGGTAAAAATTCCCGCAGAGTTCAGAAGAACCTTATTACCTGTTCAGCAGAGCTCTCTAATCCTGATAATAACCTTCATGGGACTTTGTTCCAGTGAAAATGATTTTTTTTCTAAAACAAGTAAGCAGAAACTTGAAAATTAAAAATAATAACACAGTTATTCCACTCTTATTTTTAAATGTTTTGCAACATTAAGTTTTGGAAATTACACTAACTTTTTATTATTTATTTGAATTATTTTGCGATCTTTTAACATAAGAACCTTTCTATTTTTTAATAGTTAATGCTGAAGATATTTAACTTGAATGAGTCTGATGTTTTATTTTAGATTTCAGAAAACATTAATTGCTCTATATTTTACCTTTCTTTCTGTGTTTCTGTCTCATTTACCTGCCAAAGCCTAAATTATCCTTTTTCTGTTCTGGAGTATTTATTGGTGAAGACAGAATTTACTGGGTGCCAAGAGACTAAATGCTTTGTTTAGAGGATGCTAAACAGCCTTGAAAGTGTACCTACCATAAAATATTTGCACTTATCTGTGGATAAAGATATCTAGAGTATGAACCCTTTTAAGGTCAGACAAAGAGAGAACACAAACTCTCTATAAACATACTAAATAGTTTTATGACTGTTCAATCTTTCAGCACCTGCAAAAAGCCAGCACCCTTCTTGTTTTTTTATCTTCCAGGGCTGGGTTTTCAAAAGGCCTTTTGTTAACAGCCCAAGATTCATTATCCTTTTAATAAGAGCTTTGCAACTCAAAGAGTTTCCAAGAAAAGCCCACATTTTAATGTGGGAAAAATTCGTATCCAGAAACGAAGAAAAAAGTAAAACGATTAACACACAAAGTGAAGCTCCCATTGAATGTCCTTCACAAAACTAGATGTCTTTTGAAGTGACACAATTCCAGCTGCTTGTCATTATGGATACTTAGAGAAAGAACTGGCTATAATGAAATGCACTCCTTACCTGTAGACTCTGACTGTAACAATCCAGTTAGAAACTGGTTTCTACAGACACATGACACATCAGGAAACTTAGAGATAACAGATCATCTTATGGAATCCCGAAATGTGTCACAAAGTCTTAATTTCACATGTTCCGGTAGGAAGTACTGGACAGTAATACTCCAGCTTGGAGCTGCTCAAAAGCCACCCATCCAATACCACCGCTCTGTCACTCCTGACCACATCTCTAGCCACCTGCTTTATGTTGCCAAAGCATTCCTGACAAACAACACAAGAACAAGAATCGGGGGTGAATTAGGCAGCAGCATGAGACCAACAGAGGGAACACAAGCACAGAACTACAAACATTTCTGCAAGACTTGAAGTGTGGCAAGGCAGCAGGATACAACAACATCATGCCAGAGTTTATAAAACACTTGAGGTTGCTTGCCTTGTTGACTCAGTTCCACACACTGGTCTTGAACTCCAGCACCATCACAAACACATGGTGGAGAGCAAAGGTCATCGCCGTACCTAAATTTGAACACCTAAGTTTGACACTTTGGACCAGATCCTAAATGAGGACATAACCAAACTTGAACAGCAGCAGAATTCGTGTTGACGCACACCAAGCCCCCAAAATCAGCATCCAGAATATTCCACCTCCACAATGTAAAAGTTACAAAAAAAGCTCAAAAGCTCATGAACAGTCAGAAATTCCAGCACCGTGCTATTCCAGCATACCCTGGTGTGATCCCGAACAGGACACTGAGCTTCCAAGAGCACTTAAAGACAACAGAAGCCAAGGTCAAAACAAGGAACTTCTGATCTCCACACTGCTGGTTCAACATGGAAAGCTGCTACTACCACCCTCCAGACATCAGCCTCTGCACTGTCATTCTCAAAAGCAGAATACTATGCCCCTGCGTGGTCAAGATCTTCACATACTCCCAGAGCAGACACCCAGCTGAATACCACCATGCACACCATCACCTGAAACCGCAGCTCCCCCTTACCCTCAAACATCAAGCCTCCACACATCTCATTACTTCCAACCACCCAAAAAATGCTCCAAAATGATCATCATCAGCCCCTACATGAGGATATATTTAATCCACCAAATCACACATCTTTTCAAGAAACTCAGTCTCTCTACAAATTCCCCCCAGCAAGATATCTATGAAGACTCCACTTATGCTCAAGAATGTGAATCACTGTACTTTAAAAAAGAAGCACTTCATCAACCTCTTCAGCAACCTCCTGGCTTTCAGCTTCCAAGTCCACTCTAAACCACTTCGGTACTGTTCAGTGTCCTTGTCCTGCCAGACTCTATAGACAGGAGATCAGTGCAGCCCTATGTGTGACCGTGGGATGGAGGAAACAATGCAGCACATCCTAGAGATCTGCCCAATCCACAGATTTAGTGGAGGACTACTCACCCTCAACCTAGCAAGACCAAAAGCTCTCAAAACCAGCTTCCCAATGATCAGAACTGCTTCAGCAATTCACATCTAATACCAATATGTAACCCACTGCTGTCAGCCTTCTAACATATGCTGGGTTAATAAGCTCTATTTATGTGAGTCTTCCACGCATTTAGACTGGGCAGCATCATTAGCCTTGACCTTGCATTGTGCTATGACACAGAGCAGTCACAGTATTACACATGGTTAACCATCATTTGAGTCAACCGCTACTACCTGAATGCCAAAGGTACACCTCTGGCTGGAAATTGTCTTTATTGTTCATATCCTACATTAGTCATCTTTTAAAACCAAAGCATTAAAAATCTAATGTTCATGCATGGTAGATACAATTTGTAATAAAACTTTCAATGATTTTTGGAGACTGACACGATAGCAAGTCAAATTGTCTTAACTTTTATTTGGCCACATCCAAAAATAAGAGAAAACACTTAAAATGTCTGAATCATGAATTCTCTTGTTTAAGATCTAGATCAGTGAGATATAAGTTTTGCTGCATCTAAAGATAACAGAAGTAACACCTCAATCCAAGGTCAAAATTGAATTGGGCTTCTGATAGGTAGGCTTGCTTTTATTTCCAACGGATTACAAAGAGCATGTGTTCAAACACCCCACTGTTGTTTTTATCAAACTGTAATGCTGAATATCACAAAATACATTTCTGATGGGACAGCATCAATTCTTTTCTTCTTGGCTGTGCTGGGCATCTCTGCTTTCATCACTGGTTCTGGCAGGATCTTAGGTCAACACGTCTGGTTTGGAACTTCAGATGCACACTTCTTGGATTGAATAACCTCTCGTGGAACAAAGAGGAGTTTGAACCTGTTGAATAGTATGTATAGAATGAGTAGAACTATAGTATAGAAAGTTAAAGAACAAAGATATTTTTCCATGCATAAAAGTAAAAAAAGGAAGAATCATTTATTTTTCCCATTTATTCTCTTTTGGCCTCCTATTCCTCTTCTCCCTCTTTCCCCCACTCTGCTGAAGATGCCCCACATTGAAATGTTGGGTTTTCCTTTTTTCAGTTTTACGTTTCAGTGCAGAATTAAGCTTGACATGTTCCTTCACTGTTTTGATAGTTTTGTTTCTTTGCAACCCTATATAGACAGTTTTGTAAGAGTTAGGGTTAATCAGGATTTATATCATTGAGTGATATTGTCAGGATGATGGTATTGTGTTTGTTGCTTTAAGCAGCAGACACGGTAATGATGGACATTTAAAAGTATACAATTGCATGAATTTGTAGTAATGTTTATATCCTTAGGATTGCAAATGATGTATAAGGAGATCTGAATACATAAGAAATGCATATGGATTTTCAACACATTGTGCAAAGCTTCCTCTTTGCTGGGCGTTGAACACCACTGAAGATCACAAACAGGCCTGTATTGGTTCTTGCTGGGAGACTTCCTGAGAGATAGCATCGTAAAGACCACATTGCACGCATTAGATGGGTGACCTTGTCGATTTACTCCATTGCACACCGGAAAAAATGGAAAATAATCAGATGTTTCTCTACAGTATTCCGAACGAGGTGTTGTAATGTAATATAATTTTCTTCGGAAAATAATATACCTACAATGCTCAGTTATCTTACGAAAACACTAACGTAATAAAACAGATTATAGTCAATTGCGAAATGTTGAAACTATTACAAAAACGTAACCTTAAACGTTTAGAGCAATTACAGTTTGAGGACAGTGCTTCAGATTTCCTAACGCGTGCATTTTCCCAATAACTTATACATTGCATCTCAAATAATCATTATGCAGCCTCAACAGTTTGGTCATATTTCTCGTGAGAACAATGTACACTTACATATACGACACTAAAGAAATCTAACAAAATATCAAACCAAAATGCGAAACCGAGAGGATATTACACCAGAAACAGACATTAAGTCTGTTACTTTTTTCAGCCTTGCTAGGAACTGAGAGTTTCTGCTAGTTTGTTTCAGTCGGACATACAGGAAGTGTTTTAGCAGACCGTGCTCTTTAAAACAAGTCTTTCCTCTCCATGCTTCTTCAGTGAGTGCTATAGTATTGTCTCCTAATTAAATCTAACCAAAAAGGATTTTATCGTTATAATTTTACAGCAAAGAACGCCAGAAATGACTAAAGAAGATATCAAAGGGTAAGGTCTGAATGACAAAAAGCGCACGATGTACTAATTATTACATTTGTACTGCTGCCTAATGTCTTGCAGGCTATTGCATCATTAGTGCACGGTAGATAAAGACTGATTTATAAACTGGTTACTTCGTTAAAATGTAACTATTGTAATCGGTAACACTTGTTATTGAGTTTCCTGTGCTAACATTACTCCTCCGTGCACACACAAGGAGAAGGACGCCGTACAGATGGCCGAGGTGCTGTGTCAGCAGTGTAGCGGGGTGGCTGGTGGCCTGAGGGCTCACTGTACTCGCCACTCGGCAGGGAAAACTCATTGTAAAGGAATTCATTTTCACATGAAAAGGCAACCCCCAAATTCAGTTTGAAACAGGCTTTAAAAACTTCTCAAAGGTTCTTTTTAGTGTGTCTTGACACATATGTGGGCTTTATGAGGTCTGTTTTTTTCCCGTAGTGTCTTAACACAGCAGTTATTTCAGAACAGACAAGTTTCTGCAGTTTTTACTAGTTTACTAATTATTCTGAAATCTATTTTCAGAATAGATCATTGATATATATTATTAGATCTCCCCAATTTGACTGTTCACTCCTTATTTATAAATTCTTTCTATTTCTTAACCTATTATTCTCAATCCCAAAAATCACATTTTCCCTAATGTATACTGCCTTTAGTTTGAGAATTAATATTTTATTAGGAACTGCATCCAAAGCCTCCTGAAAATTAAAATACACCGTATCATATCCATAACTTTTGTTGCTCGTTCAAAGAAATCTAACAAATTGGTTATACAGGACCTGGCTTTTCTAGATCTGTGTTGTCTGTTTCATGGTTTCTGAATTCTATATTGATGATCCTTTAGTTATAATGTAAAGGAACAAGTAATAGGTTTATTCCATGCTGAAAAAAAGAAAGAAAGGAAAACACAACCTTTCGGCTGTGGAGCCTTCTCCACGGCCGAAACGTTGTGTTTTCTTTCTTCTTTTTTTCAGCGTGGAATAAACGTATTGTTCCTTTGCAGCCTACGCATACTGACGCAGCTATCCACCTGAACTACTTTAGTTATAATAATTGTTTCCATAACATGATACATATATACTTATTGGCCTAGAATTACTTGTATCTGTATTCACTCCAAAGTGCATTATAGTGAGAAAAGTGAGTTATTGGTATTATATCCAAACTTCTCTGGGTGTGTTCAGAGATGGCTTAGAGCATTAACTTAACAGTTTGACAGCTTTTGGGGATGGGTGATGGTTACACATTTAAAAAGCTTTGAGATCCTATGTAAGAAATTCTAATGTGTCTATACTATATATAATGATATACTTTGTGATATCTCAAGGCCCTTTTGAATAAAATGAGGACTGCAAAAAGCTGAGACACAGTGTATAAACTGACTTGCAAGATCTGAAATGGGCTGGGAGGTCTTGGAGCAACAGAGCAGAAGGCATGGTCACACTGGAAACTGAAAGAAGACCAAAGTTCAAAGAGCTCTGATGACGTGTAGGGTGTTAACAGTTCACTGATGTTGTCAGGAATGTCAGGCCCTTAAAGGTGTCCAGCTGCACTTTGAATCTCATTGTGAAATTCACAGGGAGCCAGTGCAAGGACACTAAAACAGGAGCTACAGGTTGACATGTAAGTAGCAAAGCTGGGACACCTATGCAGTAGGAAGAAATAAACAATTTCCTGGACTTTTTGGATGTTTGCTGCTGAATTTCTGAGCCTGTTATGCAGGAGATGTATTGCCGGAATGTGTGAACACTGTGTTGTGTCCATCCAGAAACACACTACTGCATTTGTTAATGTAATTTGCATGATATAAAAGTCCCAACATTCAGGTAGAGCAGCGCCATGGCCTGCTGGAGCTGCATCTGAGATGCCACTGCTAAGAGATAGGGACTGGCCTTGCAAAATGAGACACAGTAGCTGTCAGCAGGTCTCTATTACACATGAACCTCAACAGTTGAATGTAGGTGATGTTTTATGGGCCAAAATGTGAGTCAATGTAGATAAAACATCTTGTAAAAGTTACAAAGCCACTTGTTCACTTTCCTCAATGGTTTGAAACAGATAACTACAAAATTCTACTTGTTGCAAAATGAATGGTACAGGAGCTCTAAAGGGCTATTGAATAAATGTAAAAAAGATGTGTACTTGAGGTGAGTTGTTGGGTATAACTTGAAAGTACTGGCTGATTTGCAGTGTTTGACATGGGCTGGAAGATTGGAGCAACAGCACAGAAAGCACAGTCTTTAAGTGTCTGTCGTCTTGTATTGGAAATTGAAAGAAGACCAGAAACCAAAAAGTGCAAATCAGGTGTAGGGTTGACAGCTCACTGTTCTAGTCAGGGGCTAAACCCTTCAAGCATGTAAAGGTCAACCAGTGCAAGGACACTAAAGCAGGTGAATATGTGCTCATGTGTTTTAGTTCACGTCTGAACAGCTGAGTTGTGATCTTGCTACAGCTTAAGAACATGTTCAGAAACACTAGTAAGCACAAACAAGCATTACAATAATCAAAGGAATATGTAACAGGTTTATTCCATGCTGAAAAGAAAGGAAACACAACGTTTGACACACCTGAAGAAGGCTCCACAGCTGTGTGTTTCCTTTCTTCTCTTTTCAGCATGGAATAAACCTGTTACCTTACCTTTGCAGCCTACGCCCTGCTGATGCAGCTCCATACTTGAACTATTGCAATAATCAAGCCTGGAAAAGACAAAGGCAGGCATCTGATACTGGCAGTGTTAAGCAGATTTAAAAAAATACACTTTCACAAAATGTTAGCATGAGCTTCAAATGTAAGGTTCAGATTGCAGTGACAGACACGATGCTTCTTGGTCTGAGTGCTTGGACTGCTTCCAGGCCCATCAGTAATAATAATAATTGCTTACACTTATATAGCGCTTTTCGGGACACTCCACTCAAAGCCCTTTACAGGTAATGGGGACTCCCCTCCATCACCACCAGTGTGCAGCCCCACCTGTATGATGCGACAGCAGCCATTGTGTGCCAGAATGCTCACCAAACATCATCTATCAGTGGGGAGGAGAGCAGAGTAATGAAGCCAATTCATAGAGGGGGATTATTAGGAGGCCATGATTGATAAGGCCCAATGAGACATTTGGCCAGGACCCTGGGGTTACACCCCTACTCTTTTCGAGAAACGCCCTGGGATTGTTAATGACCACAGAGAGTCAGGACCTCGGTTTTACATCTCATCCGAAGGACGGCGCCTGTTTACAGTATAGTGTCCCCGTCACTACACTGGGGCATTAGGACCCACATGGGCCGCAGGTTGAGCACCCCCTGATTGCTCCACTAACACCTCTTACAGCAGCAACCTTAGTTTTTCCCAGGAGGTCTCTCATCCAGGTACTGACCAGGCTCACCTGCTTAGCTTCAGTGGGTTGCCAGTTGTGAGTTGCAGAGTGATATGGCTGCTGGCGTAGTCAAACTAAGGTTAACATAACTCCAGAGTTGATAGGGAGATCAAATCTGCATAACCTGAGTGTTTGAGTTCTAACCTAAAAGGTTTTGTTATTTCTAAAGAGTGTCAAGAGGCAGATAGTGCTTAATTAACTTCAGGTTTTGTGCGAACATAGAAAAGGAAGCTGATACCATACCCACTAAAGGCAAATATTTATTTTTAGTGTTTTTATTGTTTAAATGTATGATGCCGTTAATTAACAGATGTATATTTTAAGCCTTATTGCTCAGAATAGATTGTGAGCATGTGAATGCCTTTAGTTCTTAGGAAAGCAGCATTTTCTGTCTCTCATTTAAAAATGTAATAGTACTTTTTTAATTAGCTGATATCATTGAACTCTTGAGGAGTAAATCCCTTTAGCATTTGAACTGGGAAATGAGAAAAATGTGAACTATGTGGAAAAGACCTCAGGGTCCAGCGTGGATGGAATTTGATATCAGGGTGTCAGTTTCGTGTGGTGACAGCTGTGCTGCATGAGAGCAGAGGCTGATTGACAGGATTTGAAAAGTTTCTTGGTGCTGAAAAACCTGCAGGCCAAAGGGGCTTTTTCTGTGCCTTCTGAATAGGTGACCTTACTGCACTGCTTTGATTGTGTTCTGATGAGGGACGTAAGGGAGCTGTTCCCTCCAAGGTTTTGCAACAAATTAATGGCCCAGAAAAGGAAAGAGTATCAATTTCCTGAGGTCTGAAAAATCATGTAGTGGACATCAGATCACCTTTTGGCTGTTCAAAGGAAATCGCCTTCATCATCAAGTCTTTCATCTGGGATGATGCTATGAAAACAGTCATCCTTAAAGGCAATCAATTGACATTAATTAAATTACACCCTGGTCATTGAAATAGTCCATTTCCTCTTCCTTATACATTGTGTGTTAATCAGCTAGGGGTGTTAACACTGCATCACTAATACAGTAGCTGCTGCTAAAACAAGCACTCTTTGTGATTTAATACAATAGAAAGTCATGTTTGCTTTAAGATTAGGAGATGTTTATGAAAGAATTCAGAAGTCAGAGAGATATACCTGGGAGCCCAGATGTTTACAATACAAGGCAGAAACAGAACTTCAGAGACCTTGCAACATTCTTGATCTTTATCAGACTTGACAGTTAGTTTGTGAAATACCATGAAGGATCTAGCTAAGATGAGGCTTCTGGGCCTGAGCTTGTGTGTTCATCATTATTTAATAGTATAAGAAGTCTACACTTTACTAGGAGTAAGAGGAGCTGTCAAAATATTTGGTTTAGTGTGGATTTTTTTGTGTGCTAAATCTGTTATATTTTAATCTTGCACCGGCAGCTCCTGTACCTGAATTGAAAACTTGTTACAGTTGTTCAGCTCTTTGCTTGACTGCAAGGAGACAATCTCCTTCAGCCTGAGAGTTACGTTTTTTTAGTTACAGTCCTACTGTATTATTTAAGGCCTACATTTAAATCAAATTTAATTCTGTTTATATATAGATTCTTATGTAGTTGATATTCATATTTAGTATGTGCTTGTACAAAATATCACGCTAAAATCTTATTCATGTGCTAAGGTATAGGTGAAAATTAGGTGTTTCCTTTGATTTAAGAAAAGGAGATAAATTTAAGACCAAGAATGCAAAATAATTTCTTTACCTTGCCAGTAAGCTCCATTAACTGCCTCTATCTTAATGCAGTATAACTTGATTTGTCATCAGGTGACTGCTGTTGTTAAAAGAGAAAAATGTTTTGGTCTTGTGAATTTGACAGCATTACAGTAGCAATGCAGTTGTAAACGTCGCATGATATGATATTGTCAGTGTAAGGACAGATGTAATCTAACAACCCGTACTCTGGTGCCCTGCTGTGACCACCTCTTTAACACAACAACAGACTGAGAAAATGTTCTTAGAGCAGTGTTGTTCTTGTCTGTCCAATTCATGCTCTTACTTTGGTTCATCAATCTAGCTGTGATGTGCTCAGAAATTGATACAAATCTGTTAATATCTGTTGACCTATAAGAGACATACATTGTGACCAATACTAAAAAGGTCCATTTGTTTTCTGTGTGGTTGTATCCACACTCTTAATTGCAGGGCGTTGGGCACTCTGTGGACCATCAGCTTAGTTGTTTTGGGCCGCGCGTGTAGCACATATGAAGATCACACACTACAGTTTTCGCAGCAGGAGCTCTGTCACAGGCATTTGAATGTGTTAGAGAGCATGTTGTCTGTCTTTGGTCTCTCCAGGCACACAGGGTAGGAAGGAGAATTAACAGCTCCAAGCAGGTGCTTCTGCAAGTTCTCTTGAAAACAGACTTGCCAAGTGGCACCTGTTACCGTGATTGTGCTGTCGGCTTCCTTGCACCTGGGACTTGTGTCCCTCGTCGTTCTCATGCCATTGTTATTTCCTTCAGGAATCGTGCTGTCAATGCGGACTAAAGTTAGAAACCCAGCGTGTTTGTCTTCCTGCAGCAGGGAGGGCCGTGATGCCAATTAGGCTGTAGCCTTTTGTGCTGCTCTTGATGAGGCATGTCCGGGTCAGCGAGCTCAGGGGCTGCAGCTTCGCACCCAGTGGAGAAGTCGGAGACCTGCATCCAGTACGACTTCTTATTCATCTGATTGAGCCACATCGAAAGTGTCAGATCGCGCTGCTTTCCATTTCAAGGTGCTGAGGCACTATGCTCCGGTTATAAGTGTGGAAAAACACAATCGGTTGTCGTCATTCGGGAAATGTTTTTTTGTTCGATTATGGCTGTGAAATTTAAGGAATAACTTGTAAGACTTCAGGGTAAGAAGCACGACAATAAAGTATATAATTAATATTCATAATAATGTAAGAACACATGATATTATGAAAAAACCTATTGTGTGTAAGTAATGCACAATGATATAAGACTGTATTTAAAAAAACAGTAAATGGCTTTGGAAGATGCCTCAGTTTTTATTTCACTGAATGTTGAGTTTAAAGAAGCATTTAAGAATGTTTTTTGCAAATGTTTTATGCAGTTTCCATCAAGTAATAATAAGTACTCTTCAATCAGAATTGGGCATTCTTTGATGCATTTACAATGCATTACAATGCAATGCAAGCTGCTTCATTCCACATTTAAATAAATCAAAGTCTAGACTTTGGGATTAACAATCAATTCAGAAAAATATAAGTATAAAAGAAAGTACTTTATAAAAAAACATTTAAAAGCACAATGTCCAGTTAAAGAAATGGATTGAGATTAATTGCAGGCTAAAAAAAAACGTATAGAGCAGTGATAGAAATGAATATAGCAAGGGAGGCTAGAATGAGTTTTATTCAGTTCTTCAAAGCAAAGGTATAGCCAAGAATGAAATAAGCAATAAAATAAGAAAAAGATGAAAAGGAAATGGCTGATTTCGTCAGGGAAGAAATCTGAAATGTGTCTCATGCTGAGGAAGGACAAAGTTCTATATAAAATAATACCGAACAGAGGAGGCGGATGTGTTACAGCTACTGCAAGCACTCGAGATAAATCTCCGGAGTGTGATGGTAATTTCCCAATTGTACTTGGAGGAACAAGACATGTTATTAATTCCATTGGCTCTTAACACAGCTCATCCAGCGGTCACTCAGGACAGGGGTAACACTCCCTGACTGGAAAATTGCACGCCCACCCATTACAAGAATGTCACAACCGAGTGCGTGATTATAGACCAATGGTTCATTATTGTGTTACGCACCATTTTATAATGAAAAGTAAACCAGGTGATGGTTTGACCTCATTTAGAATAGTGTGTACAGGTTTGGTTACCAGGTTACACAAAAAGATATTGGTGCACAGGAGTCAGTCCAGAGAAGTGACCAGATTCTCTTCTCAGAGGACAGCATTGGAAACAACAGGAATGTATGTTTAAAAATGAAACCATGATGTACTTTTTATACAAAGGGTTGTGGGAGTATGGAACAAGCTGTTACCCTGGGTGCTGTCAAGAAATGTGTGGATCCTTAGGCGAATTATCGACTAGCAACCTAACAAGGTAGATAGGACTAAATAGTCTCTCCTGTTTGCAACTTTTCAACATCAACAGTGGTAATAACTTTCTGTTATGCAAGACGCATGGATTTGGTTTTGTTTTTTATTCTTATCAACAGCGAAGCCGAAGAATAAACATGTTTTTATCTCCTGGCTTAAACTTCTGCCTTCTCTGCATAAACGTGTTTAGTTTGTTTTTGAAATTCAGCCCTGGAGTCGACAATTGAATTGTGTTTGTGGATGCTTAGGGAAACAATAGCTTTAAAGGCAACTTCAGCGCTTGTGAATGGATGTGCAAGAAGGTGGGTGAGGGGTGGAATTAATTTTCCCAGAGTTTAAAAACTTCCTTCAGGAGGTAAAAGAAATAGACCTGGAAGTTTACATTTCTATTTTTTCCGCTTTCCTGCTATAGGTCTGCAGAGGAACCCCTAGCACAATCAAAGAAGGCCCTCAAGAAACAGCAGAAGGAAGCTGAGAAAGCTGCTAAGAAAGCGGACAAGCAGGCGAAGCTGGTCAGTGCGCAGGAGCCCCGTGCCCTGAGCAGCTGTGATGTGGCACTGGCACGTAAAGGAAAATGCCTCGTGTTTATTCCTAAAGGATGTTTATTGTTCCCCAATTCCTGTGCTTTCAGGCCTGCTTGTTTTTCAGCACAGCCCAGCTTAGCTGAAAATGTAATATCGATATATGACACTTTGTTTTTGTCAGTGTGTTGAAACAATGTCTGTTTCTTTGTTGACCTGTTACAAGGGCCCTTCTTTACTACACTGTTCATGATACAAGAGAATATAGTTGGTCATTTGGGCTGTGAGTAATGAAGTTCCCTTAATTTTTAAATGGCAACTTTGCATATCATGCCAAGTGTGTTACAGTCTATTCTGTCAGTGTTACCTTAGCAAGAGGTGACGTATTTAGACAATTGAGAACACGGGCTAGTTGCAGTGAATATTTTGGACATAAAGATTTTATTTTTCCAGCTGGTCATAAGTCTTAATAGTGTACAGCACAGTGCAAGATCTGTGTGAATGCAAGCAGTGGAGTTCACATTCATGGGCTGAAGCTAAAATTCAAACCCCCAGGGTAGGGCTTGGTAGGCACATCTTAGTTAAGCATCTTAAGATGTATAAGTAAACTTTGGCTTAATTACAAACCGTTCAAAAACAAAGTAGCTCACTGCATGAAATGCGAATGCGTAATTGGTGCCGTTGTCATTGGCAATGTAAAGAGGAACTGAATAAAGAAAGACCATTGCCTCTTGCTGTTTGTTTTTAAAGACAAAGGCAAGAGGCAACGACCTCTTCCTTTTGTCTTTTATACTGCTGGTGCCGGCAGTCACAAGCATCCAGATAGCTGAACATCTTTACTGAAAGTGTTCCAAGGCTGTAAATGCAATGGAAATTATTTGAAATTATAGATTGAAGAGTCCCATGTTATGAGAGTTATATATTACCACATAAAAGAGAATTGTTTGTTGTGTACTTCCTGTAGTTATTTAGAAGCCCAAGGTTATTGAGAAATAAATAGTTTTGTACCGTTATTGTTTTAAATTTTAGGTGTATTCTATCAGAGAAGCAGAAAATGTTGCTATTAAAGCTCTAAGATTTTATAGCTTGAGATGGATTTTGTGTTACAGTAGTTCTATGAACATGTAAAGGTGTAAAGTTCTTGGGCTGAAGATCAGGAGGTTCTGCTACTTCTATACTGCAGTTAACAGAGGGTCAAATTCTTTTTCCTGACATGGAATTAAATAGTGTTCAGGTTCATGGACAGTCAGGGTAGGTTTCGGTGATGAATCAGGAAATGTCTGCATTATTGGAACTTTAGACAGTTGCTGAAGAAAATCTGTAGTTCCATTTTTCATACTGAAAGTTGCAAACTCATCCCTGAATTGTATTTTCCTGACCTATTTTTTCTTTTAATTGTCCCCAGGCAGCAGAGCAGCAGACCACTGATGAGGAGGTAAGACCTGGTGATAAAGAGTCTTTTCAGAAAAAGAGATTTTGCATTGACAGTTTCAGTTTTGTTTTTTTTTGGGGGGGGGGTTTGGTACACCAAATGTGGAAATTCCTTGGAAATTCAGTAAAATTATTTTAGTACAATATCTCATGAATGTAGACGCTGTAGAAAGCAAGACAAACTAGAACAAAAATGAGGAGGCAACTGACCCATTGTGCTCATTTGGTTGCTAGTTGCTAACCTGATATTGAATAATGCGTGAATATCAGTCTTCTAATGTAAAAATTGCCTGGTAAGGACTGTTCAGTTTTTTTTTTAAATATTGTGATTTGCAGTATTAGGGTCAAAATGTTTTATTTTTTTAAAACACACCTGAAGATGGATCATTGTGTTCTTTTTTGTTTTTACTTTTAGACTTAATCTCGCCTTTTCCTTTTTCACTTAGTGCTGACAGAGGCTACTTTTTCATTTGAGCTTACTCTGAGTTTTTAGAACTTTTGTATAATTAGCAATCGTTCGATATGGCGCAGCTCATCTCCCACTTCCCGAGGGAAAGCCCTTCTCGAGCGGCCCTGCCTGTTCAGTTAGACAGCAGGTCCTTCAGCTATCGGGGCTGAGGTTTCAGAAGGGCTTCCTGAGCACCTCTGATGGAGGAAATGTGAAAATCTGTCAGTGTTTAGTGTCCTCCAGATATGTTCATACTCCCTAGTTCCTAAGATCACAGGAGTAAGAGTAAGATGCAGATTGTATAATGTTATTAAACTGCACAGATCAAAGTTATAGTTGTCAAAAATAAGTAAATTCCCCAAAACACAAATGTAACACTTTTTACAACTCGTAAGTATTCTTTCACGTAAAATCCAACAAAAAAAACAATCTACAATTGTAAGTCTTTGTAAGTGCAGTGCAATGGATATCTCTGGATCTATATAGAAGACTGTACATAAGTTTCCCGTTTTCCAAGTGTATCTAAGGAGGTAACACACAGAGGACGTTCAGTAGTAGCAGCATCATCATAGTTAAGGCCAGAGAGCTCTTTAAAGGTAGCAAGGAAACAGTCACTGATCTCTTCAAGTTAAGGGGATGGCTATAATAATAATCCACAAAAGGCAGAATCTTTCCACTCTAAATACTTTCAACTCTAATAAGGGTTTGGGATACAGAAGGAAAGCAAAGGGCCAGACTCAGAACCAGTTAAATAAAAGCCCTTCTGAAGAAGAAGGTTTTGAGTCTAGATTTGAAAGAGCTCAGGGAAGGTCTCTGATATCCTGATATAGGGAGAAGGCCCTGTCAGCCCTCAAGTCTAGACGGTTTTGGGTATCGGATAGGAGACCAGAAATAGCATCAAATTAGAATAGAATTAGAACGAAGGTTGTGAGGTGGGGAGCAGGACGATAGTAGCCCAGACGGGTACTGAGATGCCAAGCCATGCAGAGTCTTATAGGTGAGCAGAAGGATTTTGAAGTCGTCTCAAAGCCAGGAGGAAGCCAGTGCGAAGACTCCAGGATAGGAGTAATGTGATCATTTTCACTAGACCTGGTCAGGATTCTGGCTGCTGAATTCTGAACATTCTAAAGTTTGTTCCGTATGGATTTAGATACCCTAAATCCTAGGCCATTTAGGTTATCAATTTGAGAGAAAACGAAAATGTTATCTGGCTTTTTAGCAGCAGTTAACAACAACCTAGGATGTAGTCTGGTGATATTTCAGTGGTAGAAAAATGATGTTTTTACAATGTGTTGCACATGTGAGTCAGGTGTCAAGACTGAATCAAATATTACCCCCAAGATGTTCAATGTAAATTGAAATTGATCTTGTCATGTATCTTGACACGCCGGCCTGTGAGACAAGTGATTCAGAAGGTAACAAAAGCCAACATCAATACAAACTGACTCTCCCACTTCACGTCATCCACATGAATGTAGCAAGGTGGGGTTGCAAGGCACTAATATTGTGAGGGGAGTCTTCTGTGCTTTGCAGTTGTTTTCTATCTGCAGGTCTGTGAACTTGGCTAAGACAGGGATGATCGTGATATATCACATCACATATCAGGACATTTTGGCCAAACAGCTGATTCCTTCTCCTCAAGGAAGCTCAAGCTATTCTGAAAATGGACGTTCCAGCATGACACGGTCCAAATAGACATAGAGCAGTGCAGCCTGGAGGAATGGTCAGAGAATCTTTCTCATAATGTAATAATGTTTCTTTATTAGCCCTATACAGTTTCTTGCATTAGGAATTCATCTTTTCGCATACCCCAGCTTTTCTCCATGGAGACACAGACACACAGATAGGGAGAGAAGCTTGGGGTCAGAGCGCAGGGTCAGCCATTGTACGGCGCCCCTGGAGCAGTTAGGGTTAAGGGCCTTGCTCAGGGGCCCAACGGAGTAGGATAGCTCTGCCGGCCGCAGGATTTGAACCGGCAACCTCCCAGTCACAGGCGCAGATCCTTAGCCACAGAGCCACCACTCCGCCCCCAGGTTCAGAGGTGCCAGAACCTTACAGCGCTCTCCAGGAGGAGTCTTTGTCGATCAGTTTAAACTGTTGTATAGCATCCTTCACAATAAGTTGTCGCAGAGCGTCTTGTCAGTGTTATTCATATCAGAGGAAGATTTACAAAATACTCATTACTCAAGTGTGAATTAATGTGACCCTCGTGCTTTCTGGACTTTAAATACAATCGGTATGACATTTATGTTTGCAGTGCTATTAAAACTGTAGTATAACATTTTGGAATTTTATCATCAGGACACATGATCTGAATAGAATATTGCTCTGTTTTATGATTTTTTAATAAATAATAGAGGTCGCAGTATATCACCACACATGTGTATAGATATTTTTAAACCTGAAGAATCTAATTATCAATTATGGGTATGAAGGATGCACACAATGTATAAAATCTTGAAAAACAAGCCTCTGTAGTACTCAGTGTTAATGTTTTTACTTGTGTGTGGTTTTAACTTTATTTTTCATCCATGCAGGACTTTGCGAAGGATCGGTATGGACTTTCTCCCATGCTCCAGTCACAGCAGAAACTGGGTTAGTAATTCATTCCTTAAGCCTCAGATGTGTAGATTCTTACAATTAAGCTGCTTTCCAAAATACATTTTAATTTTGTTGCTGTCTGAAAAATATCAGTGCTAAACTAACGTTAAGTGAATTCACAAATATTTCCAGTTTTGGGTATTTGTCTTGAGCTTAACAATAAGAACCCTTGACACGTAATTCCTCTCATCAGTTCAATGATTTCTGTTTGTGAGCTGTCAGCATCTTCCATCTTCTAGCAACGCTAAATGTTTGTATTCCATGGTTACGTGTAAAATCAGTTTCCTGAAAGCCTATTTGTAGCATGTGTTCACAAGGGGCTTTACTACATATTTTAGATGATTAAAAGTGTGATAGATTTTGACAGAATCCTGCTTCCTCTTCTGTCGTCCGTCTGTCTGCCTTTCAGCATAGATGCTAAAGAACAAAGTCTATTTTGTCACGCCTGTGCTCTCCAGCCTTGCACATCTGATCCTCTGATGGAGCCTGGCGTTGGCTGTGGGTGATGACGCATTTAACGAGAGTGGGATTAGTATTGATCAGTCTACATCAACAACAACAAAGCTTACCACGACTGAATACAAAGTGAATTTCAGGAAATGAAAAAACAGTGTTTGAAATGCATCTTACCACTCCACTTTGCAATGTGGTTTAGCACTGTAGTAAGCACTGCTACAGAGTCGCAATACAGTAAGATCTCAGTTGGACGTGTACCGCAGGAGGAGTTTCAGTAACTTTTATAAGGTAGCACAGTTAGTCAGCTTGGGCTTTTTCCAGGAACCTCCTGATAGTCATCGTCCCTTCTTCTTCTGTACCATGTAATATTAATTAGACCAGTATTCTTAAGCACTTTCTCACTAGACACTCTCTTTCAGGTGAAAAGAAACACAACATTGTGTACATTTCAACGTTGTGTTTCTTTTCTTCTCTTTTCAGCATGGAATCAACCTTTACTTTTTCCTTTGCAGCCTATGCATGCTTGAACTCTTTCAGGCTAGCTTTTTTTTTAATTGTCAAAATGCAAGGTGGTGTCTTTACGTCCCTCTTTGCCTCATTCTTTCATGTCTCTGTGATCCAGATCGAGTGCTGGTGCGTGTACAGGATCTCACACCCAAGAAGGCTGACCAGCTGGTGTGGGTGCGAGCCAGAATTCACACCAGCAGAGCCAAAGGTGAGGCACTCCCATTAACCCAACTGGGCAGTTCTAGCAGAATTCAGCTTTCCTGTGAGCTGTGGGTGTTTCTCTTCCAGAACAATAACGAACATATCTATTGTGTTTTCGTATTTTACCATAGTCTTTTTAATGTTTTTTTTATTCAGTTTTTATGGATGGGATAGACTCATGCTAACCACATCCCCGATACAATGATTGTTGGTGAATTTCCTCCCCCTTCTGCACTCACTGAATGCTTCAAGCAAGGCCACAAGGAGTATTCTCTCATCTAGGCAGACAACATCATAACTCTTGTGTTGCTAAACAGAATGACCTTTTGATGTGAAGAACTACAGATATGGGAGTCCCTATTTTCAAGATCTATTTTTTCACAGTTCTGTCAGCTGAGGGGGGAATAAATTGTGAATTCCACTGTTTGGGGAGTTGCTGTCAGGGTATGTCTGCCTGGTTAGTGTTTATGTTATTTTTTTTTAAGAAAAGGCTTAGATTTAGGATGTCTGGCTTAACAACATAAGAGTGAAGGATAGCAGGTCTGGTTGTATGAGGGCACAGGAAACGTTTTGCCAAGTAATTGAATTGGGTGATTTTAGATCCGGTATGTGTGAAGTGCTTTTAGAATCGCTGATTAAAGGCACATGCATACATTTAATTTAAATACATAAAAAAGCCTTTTCTAAATCTAGTGAGACACACTGTGGTTTGTTTTAGGATTTCTTCTCTTTACTTGAGCTGACATACTGTATTATCATGGTGAGAGATTAAAAATCAGATTGCTTTCTTGAAAAAACATTAATATTGTTTTTAAAGATTTAATTAAATTGAAATACCTTGCCTGCAGGCTTGTTTTAATCATGGCTTTGGAGACCTTCTATATTATAATAGAAATAATTGTCGAGGGTCTTTGTAGCATCTTAAGGCTTCCATTCTGTAAGCCAGGAATAAAAGTAAAGATCACCTAGTACATATTAAAGGATTTACCTCTCTTTTTAATGTTTTGGTGCCAATGTTTAATATATTTTTCTTTGTCCTGCTCACAATTCACAACAAAAGGGTGAAAATTGAATGAATTCACATGAACACAAAGAAAAGATAAAAACTTCACTCTGCAGAGGAAGTTAAAGCACAGTGTATTTCCTCAGCAGCTCAAGCGCCAAACCCTCACGTCAGTTTTTTCAGCTGTTGCCCTTACTTGCTGCCGATAGTCTTTTATTTTTCTGTTTCTGCTACAGTCCTTGTATTGTGAGACAAAGTAAGCTTTCATACAAGGTAGTTATACTCTGGTGTAAATGTGTGTAGTAGGGCCTCATACTATAGGTTCACTCTTGCCTCTCTTGCGATTTAGTATTGCCAGATCGATGTTTTTCTCTCATCTTAAAAACAGACTGTCTAAATTAGAGGTGAGCACAGCCAAGTAAGCTCAGCTAAAAATACTGTTAGGACAAAAGGAAGGATTTTATCTCTCAGGATGGCTTCCTTCCAGCACCACTTCTATTTCAAAGGTTTTCAATGCTCATTTGTACATTTGCTGATTAAGGTTTAAAAAATCTTTGAGGGTGAATAACACATCCTGGTTTACACTTAAATGAAGCAGTTTGTGCTGTTGATCTGCAACCCCTGGCTTTGTAGCGCCAAGCAGATCGTCAGTCTTTGGATTAGCATTGACAGGTTGCAGGAATTTCTGTGCTGAAGGCTTAGAGCCCGACACACATTTGGTAGCTAATGGTGTTGCACAGAAGGCACCAGCTTTCTGGTCAGCACTTGTTTGGTGTTAACGGAAAACAGTTTCTCCATTGCCCCACCTAAAAAATCAATGTCAAAGTGACAAAGCTCTATAGACTTAATTTTCTATGTTCATGTTAGAAAGCGCCTTTGCTCACTAAATTTAGTGTATTATGCGCATGTTTTTTTTCGGGACATTAAATAACATTATAGAAAAGGTAATGTGTGTGTATATATATCCTAATTCACTGACCTACAAGATGCTGTTTATTATATGTATTTGGTTAGGATATTTATCTGATAACCAGCACACAGAGCACCTCAGTGGGGACAAACTTGTCTTTTCATGAGGCATCATGGAGGTAATGATAAGGGCTTTATGTTGAAAATTTATATTTTTACCACATCTGTCCTTTCTAATTTAATGCATGTGATTTTTACACATTTAATTGAAGCTTGAAGAAGGTATCAATAAGAATCGTGCACCTCTGACAAGCCTGATTCTGGTAGCAAGTGCAGAAAGCGCTCAGGCTCGGGGAATGTCTTGGTGTCATGAGGGTGTGGAGGGAAAGGTGCTTTATTTCTGCCACGTACTGTGGCTGCAGGTGGAGCTGAGCAAGGAGAGGTTGCCTGACAGCTGCGACGTGTCTGCCGATGTTTTTCAGGAAAGCAGTGTTTCTTGGTTCTGCGTCAGCAGCAGTTCAACGTGCAGGCCCTGGTGGCGGTGGGAGACTGTACAAGCAAGCAGATGGTAAAGTTCGCTGCCAAGTGAGTAAGACGCTGCGTCCTGTTGTCCCAGTAAACAATGGTGGGAAACACAGACTTCTGCTGGTTAGAACCCATTTTCACACATAGAGATTCATACACACAGGCGAGTTCATCTTTCCTGCAGCACAGAGCAGTGAAGTGTTGCAGACTTTTGCTTAAGATAACCTGCAAATGAGTCAGAAGGGGTGCATGCAGGAAGATGTTTAATCAGTAATTAGTTTTTCACACTAATGAGCTTTCAGACTCATTCAGGTATACATCTGCAAGGGAGAAAAATGATATGGCCCCTGGAGTTCTCATGTTGTCTATATTAATCTTAATTAGAGAGTAGTTTATAAACATTATGACTTTCTTCATAACTTCAGTATTTTTTTAGTAATTTTCAAGGTATTTAATTTTCACTATAAACACATTAAACTAATGTGACAGAGCAGGCAAACTGAGACTCTAAAAGCTAGATTTGTAGCATTAGCTACAACATTTACCATAATCTGAAGTCATTTATACTGTTGCAATATTTGCCAGATTTCACGCATGTCCTGTGCATTATAATCTCAGCTGGTTCAGCGGTCATCTTGCTTTGTATTTGGCAGTTTCCAGGGTTGGTGTTCCATGTACGAAGGCTGGTGGGTGTGTGGAGCAGGCTGCCAGCCATGTGCTGGCTCTAATGCACATATTTCCAGTAGTGGGTAGATGAGAGTCTCGGGTCAATTAACTGCTTGTAACCAAGTGAACAAGACTGGTCAGATGGCCTCCTCTCTTTTGTAACCTTTCCTGAGTTAGACTCTTGTGTCCTTAGAATAACCTCTGTCAAGTTTAAACTTGAAAATGAAGTATATTTTCCATGCTGATATGAAGTGTTAAAACGTTTATGTGGGAGACAACATTACTTTTCCATGGAGTAATAATTTTTTTATGATTCAATTTTATGAACAAATTCTAAAATGTTTTAGCAATTTGATGCATTGTGCTTTGACATTATATTGCTTGGTAGAATATTTTTACATGAATAACTAGTTTCATTTTTTTTGCTGTGCACACATGTTTCCACACTCTGTCTGAGCCCATTCTTTACTGTCATTTCAAAATTGTTATTTCTTAGCACTAGAACAGAATAAGTCCTCAGTGGTGCAGATGGGTTACAAATAAATTGAAACCGTTCAGCCTGTAAGGATCTCTGAGTCAGGGGCTGGGGGCTGCTCTGTTTCTTTGACTGTCCTTTATGACAATAGACACACAGAGGACTCAGAGACACAGAGGATAATAGCCAGGCCTGTGCGTGTCATAGTTAACACGATAGTTAACTCCTTTTATGTAGCAGTAACCTTCTAGTATGTTGAAATGGGAGTTTTTGTCTTTTCATAGGATTTCTTCACATGAGAACTTTACTGTGAACACTTTAATGTGGTAGAAGATAAAGTTTAAAAATGATAAAAGTGCTGTCAGTTGTAATGCTGTCAGCAGCCCGCAGCTATAATTATGATGTTCTCCGGTAGGGTCTGCAAAACCTGTGATTCTTTCATCTGTGCTGTTGGAGCCCTGATTTACCTCTCTGCACTTTCTCTACAGCAAGCTAGTGAAGACGCTTTTGTCCAGTGCCATCCCAAGGACTGTAAAACTGGCGTCCACGGGATGGGAAATGAAGTTCTCTGTAAAAGTTACAACTTTTATACATAATTTTTCTGGTATAGTATTAGAGAATTATATAAATTCATTGTTCCATTATGCAACCTATTTTTTAGATGAATTATAGTGTAAAATTATGTATTTAAGCAGGGATTTTAGTTAAATGCATATTGCATTATTAATAATGGGTTTCTAAATGATGAGGTAACATTTTTGTAGAAGTTGAAGTGGCATAATACTGTAAACAGATGTGTTCTCCTTTTGTGATCTTGCAAAACTTCTTGTGGTCAAACTGACAGTTGGGTTTCTTGCACGCAACCTTCTGATTTCCATGGCAGAATGAGGTATGAAATATGAAGAAACTGGCTTCTTGCAAGTTTGGAGATGTTTGTCAAAAACTGGGAATCTGGCGAAAAAAGTATGTACTCTGACATTAAATCAGATGGTTTCAGGCAAGTTGTGACTTACAATTCGATTTTCTCTGGAGATAAATAGATAATTTCACAAGAGAAAATGCTGCATTAAACTCTTTTAAGAAACTGATGTCACATTTAATCTCCCAGCTAGTGTTTTAACTTGTCCATGAATGACTAGTGTTGTAAATATAAAACATTAATGTCCTTCAGGTACCTTTCTTTTTAGAGAACTTTATCTTGCTGAATGAAGTTTAGTGACCTTCACTAAGAAGGCCTGGCTGTATGACACGTCCCTCAGCCCTCAGTGACTTGTCATATTGAGAGCGTCAAGCCTAAAATTCTTGGTAAGGTCTCTGTTTTAAGTTACAGAGATTGCTTTTATGCTTTTTTTTATTGCTTTTTTCCATGCAGATTCAAATCTGCCTTTTCTTTCTTGAAATGAACTTATCAAGTGGAGTTCGAATGTTCATTTGGGTTTCCTCCCACAGTCCAGAGACATGCTGATAAGTTAATTCTGTAAACCTGGCCCTGGTGTGAGTGTCTGCCATGGATTAGCGTCCTGTCCAGGGAGGACCATGTGTTGCCCCTGTTGGTTGCCGGATTAGACTGTGGCTCCCCCCCTTCAACCCTGTACTGGATAAAGAGATTTAGGAAATGGATGGATGGAAATTAGGAAGTGTCAGAGCTTTTGATTCTTATCCTAGTTCCTTGCCTACGTGAAGCATGGCTTGAGTCAAGAGTGAAATCAGGAATGAAACTGCATGTGACTTGGTGGATTCTGGCCTATAGGTCACCCTGTAGTAGAACTGAAACTGGTCAGAATAACTGTAGTGAATATTCATGGTGTACAGAAAATGTGTTATCCCCCACTGGAAATGTCATTCTCTGCAACCGTGGTCAATAAAAACCTAACTCAATTTAATAATGTTCCTTTGTATTTACTAATTGCAGAGTTTTAGATATAAACAAAATTACATCTCTTCAGGTTGTTCGACTGTGCAATAACAAGTCTTGCACTAGTTCAGTAGTGGTAGTGTTTATTCTTCTCTAAATTCCTGTATGGTTATCTTAGATTTATTTGCGTATTTTAATCCCATTTACCAGATATGTTTACATTCTACAACAGCTTGGATATGTGACTGCTTTGATACCTGGTTCCCTATTAGTCCTTGTTTGATGAGAACAGTTTAAGGATTATTGTAGGATCTGCCATTTCATTTATTAATGGAATTAAGATACTTGTAAAAAATCTGAGCAGCATTAGCTTTCAGTGGACATTCATTCTTCCTTATTGGATGCTGGAGCACGTTTGTTTGTTCTGGTTTTCATAGAATTAATGAAGTCTGAGATCTAACTGATTGCATTAAATTACAATGTTTAGTCTTGTTTTCTCTAATAGTGAAAGTAAGAGGGAATATATATTTAGAAATGGTGAAAGTTTGTGGTATGTCTGTGTAATCATACATCATTTATACAGCAGAACAAATGAGGAACCTAAGGAATCATTAAAAAACATTGTAAGCGTGTTTCTCTTACACAATATTGCAGCCACAAATTATGAAAATAGTGACTTTATATTAATTTAGTAGTAGTAGTCTTGTAGTGGTTTCCTGTTCAAGCACTGTTCATGTGTTCCTGAAGCACTTTAGTTTCTTGTTTTTGTGGAGCTCTATCTATTTCAAAGGTTCCCAAAGCATTTCATCTGTATGATTGGACTCACTTCAGCCACTAATTAAGTTTTCCCTCAGTTCACAAATAGAGTGACTACTTGGAAAAATTGCTTAAGCTGTTGAATTATAGGGGATATAAGGAGGTCGGATGTGCAAGGATTGAGGATTGAGGGCCATCACTCTCATGGACTCTCATGCCATGGTCACTCTAACAGTCTAGTCATCTGGACTTTGCTTTAACATCTCATCCTAAGGAAGAACGTCGCCACCCTGTCGTCCAGCACCTCTGATGGCAGAACTCTGATTTCCTTGGAGATCTGTGTTGATTTGTTTTATAGGGACAAGTAAGGTTTAAATCCTCGCTGAAAAATAGAAAGGAGAAATGCAACATTTTGTCTGACTTCTTCAGGTGTGGTTTATTTTAGATGTGTTATACTTGTCAAGAAAATGATTTTTTTTAGGAATCCTAAAATTATTTTTCAGTTGCATTTGAAGGGACTGCAACCATACACTAAACTTTTCATGGACGGACTTCATTGATAATTGACAAGAGAGCAGTACTAAACATTACAGTAGCATTATGGTAAGTTTACACATTAACGCCTATGACTCCTGCAACAACTTCTTCTTTGACTGGCCCTTCTGCTTGCAAAGTAGAAGATATTTTGGAGAATTGGGAGTAAAATTCAATTAAGGTCAGTGTTAGTCTGTACTCTATTTGTATATCCGTCCTAATATGTTTACGTATCGTGCATTGCAGGAGTTACTGTTGTTATTGTGTTAACTGCAATAATAAACACCAAGAACACTTTGTTGTAGAAGCAAATCCTCAGAGGGAGGTTGCACAAGACAGGCTAGGTGCAATTTGCAGGGCTTCACTTCAAAAACGACAACAAAAAAGAAATGGTCACATTTGCATAACACTATGAAAAGAAGTACAGAACCTTCTAGCTTGGAGATTATTTCACTGATTAGGTGTTCAACTGATTAAAGGATAAAACTTTCTTAGTTGTAGGTTCCTGGTTCAAACCTCTGCACAGCCACTGAATGTCTGCATGCCAAACACACTAAAGCTACTTGTATTGACCTCAAGTCAACCTTTCATCTATAATTGGTAAAGTTTACCACTTAGTTCCTCTAATTTGGTTTGGGCAAAAGGTTTGGTTTACTAGTGGTAAATGAAATGAACAATCTGTCTCAGATAAAAGAAAATGACTGTATCAGTATCAGCTGATACTGTTCTGTCCTCTGAGACTCGGGGAAGTCAGGCACGGCAGAGGTGTGTATATTGCTGTGGCACTAGTGTGTTTGTGATAGGGCAGCTGTATTTCATAGATCATGCTCATGAGTGTGTGTGGAGGGTTGTCAGAGCGCAGGAGACTCCTGCGAGGTATCTCCAGCTTTGCCATGCCTTGCTTGCCTGGCAGCTTTTCTGGTGTGTATTATTTTGGACTGTTAGATTGTTGTTTGAGTACCAGCCTCAGTAGTCTTCATACATCCGCACTTTCACCAAAATGAAGTTCTGAGAGAAATATCCGCTTTAGAACTGTAGGAATGTAGCTGGTCACCCATCACTGTAAAAAGACCATAAATCTTTGAGGTTAATTTCTTTCTTTCATAATGGCCACTTTGTTATGCCAACCGCAAGAAACAAGCTCCAGTCGGATGGCCATCTTGCTAGCATGTGCCTTTTCCATTCATTTTCTGGCTGCTAATCCCTCTCCTTCTTTTGTTGCCACAGCATCAGTAAGGAGAGCATTGTGGATGTGGAGGGAGTTGTAAGGAATGTGGATCAGAAGATTGAGAGTTGCTCCCAGCAGGATGTTGAGCTGCACCTACAGAGAGTAAGCTCGAAGAAACGGGGTCGCCAATCTACCGACCTAGATGGGCTGAAAAGTCACCTCTCATCAACCTTTCTTATGTCCTTAAATCTTATCATGATAAGTCAAAACAACTTCACCACAATTCTTCTTTTTTATAAGAATTTAGTTCTTGCTAATATGTTTTATGAGGCTGTTTATGTGCATGCTCTAATTGTAGAGTAATGTTTGAGATGTTTAAGATAAATGGCAGTAAATGAGAGTTACAGTTTAACTTAAACCACTGCCATCTCCCAGGAGGAATACAAGCACCAGGGACAATTTCTAGCACACCCAAACTTTTAATAATTTATTTTGCTTTATAATTGCTTGAGCAAAACCTAAAAAAAGTGGTTATCTAAGTGTGTGTAAGAGATGTTATGTTTTTATGGTACCCATGCAAAAACCTCAGTTTCGCTCTCAGTCAGAGGGGCATTGTGTTGGCTGTATCTGGTACCTGGTTCACTCGTGCCTATTTTGACACTTTCTCGCTTTCAGATCTTTGTGATCAGCCAAGCTGAGCCGCGCCTCCCCCTTCAGCTGGAGGACGCAGTGCGCCCCGAGGTCGAAGGCGATGAGGTGAGGGGTCGGCCAGGCGTGGAGCACCATGTACCCACGTCCTGCAATAAGATTCCAGGGTCGTGCTGAGGGACGTGTCATCGCTAAGGATTTCTCCTTCTACCAGCAGCGGGCTCAGTCCCTCGCAGATCCATTATAGGACCTTTCATGTCTTGTAATATTTTTCTTTAGAACACCATTCAACCAGGACACTGAAACAGTTTAGAATCAGCACTGTTAATAATAACCTATAAAAATAATACGTTCAACCTACTCTACGAAACAATATGATATACCTCATAAAAACTGACTATATATTTCCCTGAAACAGTTGCAGATTTGTTGAGCAAATTAAAATAATGAATAAAGCGTTTTCCCTTCAATCTGGTTTGCTTGCAAAAACATGAGGCATTGTAGGAAAATCATCAAGTGTCGGCTGCCTTTTTCACTGTGCCACAGTTTTGGAAGGACATCACGAGCCCTGCATTAACCTGTGGAAGTCCAAGTCTCTGCCTATTCCATCTTGAGACAGTTTGCCTCATGTGGATTTATAGGTTTATTTGGAGGGATGCTGCCATGAACATTTGTAGGTCAGCTCTTGTTGTGACTTGTTGCTGTTTGTCACTCACATCTGTTCAGTTGTGAAACACTCATGATCCTCCCAGATGTTTGCTGCAAGGATGTTTCCTGTGTTTCAGTTGCAACACGTGCAGGTGGAGAAAACTGCATTGGTGAACCGGGCCTCAGTAAACACAGACAGTCCCAGTTTGTGTCTGTGCAGGGGGGTCACGTTATTCAGCATTTGGCGAGACTGAGTTTCCCTGAATAGAAACAGGCTCGAATGTTTGCCATTTTTTTTTAAATAATAATTTGACACCAAGTAATAATTACCAAGAGTATACTATTTCATGAGTTATGTTTGTTCAATATTGAACATGATCTCTCACTTTATATGTATTATGTAGTATTGCTGAAGACGGCCTTTTATGTTGATCAATACTGTAATAAAATTGATTATTTGGTAAAGTACCATGGAGATTAGTGCACTGAGCAATGCAGCTCACTTGAAGAATGACCCTGTACCATTGTAGGCAAAACTGAACATGATAAATTACCTGTAGTAACAGACAGATCACTACTGTGCATTACTCAGAAAAGAAGTTAAAGGTTCAAACAGCTTAAATTTCAGACACATTTCAATTATGATTAACCTTCATGTTTCCTTTCAATAAAGGCTTATTTGGAAGTGACCTTTTCATTCAGTGCACCTCAAACAACTACCTAAATTAAAATGGAAGGGAGTTGCAGGTTTGAGGTGCACTGAATGAAAAGGTCTGTTAACCTAAACCGGTTGATGTAGCAAAGCTTCTGGCTTGATTCAGTTTTGGGGTGAAGCTGAATCCTGCCGTGACTGTGCATCCAATAATAGAAACACTTATTGATTAAAGATTTTAATAAAACGGCCAAGTACGCATCCCAACTAAATGTTCACCCTGTTTGCCCAAGCTGCAGTGGATCTATTTCTATATCACGTTATTCTGTTTGGTAATTAAAATCTATTTATTCTAAAGTTAAGTTGCTATTGTGCAACTGTGTGGTAAACAACTGACCCATGTTCCAATATGGACCACAAAGTCCTGAGAGCAGTAGCCGGTGTAGAATTAAAAGTGAACTTCTTTATTCTGTTAGACAGTGGTATCAACTAAAACTCTCAAGTTACAGGCCTCTTTTGTATGCTGGATTGCATATGAAATAATGTTGAGACATGTGTCTTGTTTCCTTGAGTGGTTACATTTAGTATAGCTTATTCTGGAAAGATTAAGCAGCAATGTTTTATTTTCTGCTTTGTTTACTGTCAACTCTTTAATCTACGCAGGAAGGAAGAGCCACTGTCAATCAAGACACCAGGTTGGACAATAGGGTTATAGATCTCAGGGTAAGTCTCTTCTGCCTTCTGTCTTTTTTTTTGTCTAGGCCTTTCTTGCCTTTCAGAAGCAGAGGTGGGTACATCCTAGGTACTGTTAACAAACAGCAGACAGTACAAACAGTAGGACAGATCTGAAAGGTATGCTCAGGCTATACAGGTGATATCCCAAATTAACTTTAACAACCACAGTACATCTCTTGGATGCCTAAATAGTTATTTAGATTGAAAAGGATTTAAAAATGCATACACATGAAAAGGAAGTGATTGGGTTCAGATCACGTCTGCACGTCATGGAAGGCCTAAGCCGGCACTGTATAAAATACTCATTGTTCAGCAGTTCCTAATTCCTACTGTAGGACCAGGAAAACAACAGGTTTGCTGTCAGAAATCTGTGTCTTTGTTGTGACACCTGTTTTTAAACAATGTCCCAGCTGAAGCTTAAACTAGTACAACCATGAACATATGAAACTTTGCAAATGAGTAGAGGCCATTGGGCCTGTTGCTCAGTTTCATTCCAGCAGCGGAGTGCTAATGCGAGGATCTCATCCAGCTGTTTCTTGAAAGAAGCATCACTGACAGAGATCCTTATTGCAGTTTCCCACAGCCGTTTGTGTAAAGAAATGCCTCTTGTTCCCAGTTTTTATGCCATTTCCCAATAGTTTCCATTTGTGCCCTGTGGTTCATGTTTCACTTTTGATTTGGAAGAGGACAGTTGGGTTACGTCAGTCAATGCTTTTGAGAATTTTGAATGCTTGAATCAGATTCTGTCATGGTCTTCTCTCTTCAAAGCTTAATAAATTCAGTCCTTTGGTCTGTCAGTGTAACACAGGCGTAAAAGACATTTTTTGTTTAAATATATTCTGAAATTAATAAATGTTTTTACAAGCATGTGCAATCTCATACAGCAGAATTAACATTTCCACAGAGAGCAATTTTGCAATTGGGAGAAAAAAAGCTTTATATTAAAAATCATAGCACTCAGACGTCAGTGTTAACTACATGAATAATGCAGCTGCAATCCTTTCTGGATGTAGGTCCGATGAGCTGAAAGGGTGGAAGCAACGATTTTGTGTGAAACTTGTTTATTAACTTGGGTACCGAAAGGGTTACATTGCTTTCACTGCACTGAAAAATACATTTAACCAGAACTGCATGTCTTAGTGACCCTTCTTTATTGATCCCATCAGTTTGTTTTTTGTTATAAAATGTAACTCAGGAAATGTGTATAAACTGTCTTGTATTCCAAGTGCTAAGAGAGCTGAGGACTTGGTCTCCTGTCTCAGTGCTGTACAGAGTAGGAGGCCTTCAGTTTTTCATGTCAGCATGTTCCTGTCTTGAGGCTTCTGCAGTTGAAAGAAGGTTTTTAGGTATAAGTACCCCTTTATCATCATAATAAGTTCTCTTTTTTTCAGCTGAATGAAAGGTGTTTTTTTTAATCTGTATGGTTAGAATTGAGTGTGCATGGAGACGTTTTCTGTGGTAAGTCAATTGATCTAATGCTGATAAAGAGAAAGTTAACTCCTGACACAGGAAATGTGTAGGAATTGAGAAGCAGGTATTATGGTGTTGCATCAATAACCGCTAGCTCATACATATTCTTTGCTATATATCTTTGAGAAATATGTTTTTCTCTGATTCTCACACTAATTTTTAGTATGAAGTTCACCTCTTTATTGTTAAAGTGGGCATTCTAATGAGTTCAGTATTTATGTATACTGTGTGACACTGTGGCTTTCTCCATTTTAAACACAAACAGAATCCTGACCTTTCAGAATGAACTAGTAGAAACTCACAGGTTTCTTGGATGCCCTTTGGTTTGCTCGTTGTGTCTGCAGCGAAAGTTATGATTTTGTGAGGTGGAACCATGTGACAAAACCACAGTTTATCAAATGATGGTATGGTTAAAAACAGAAGTAAACAGACTGACATTGACGCAAATCACACATGCTATATGTTCCTCAGAATGCAGCAAAACATAAAAAATGTTGTCAGATCTTTGCGTGTGGGGAAATTTTACCTTGTGGCCTAGTACCAGGCACGCACCATGACAGTTGACTCCTTACAGTGAGTGACAAACCCATTGAAAAGCTTTTGGATAGCTATGTGGTCATTTCGTTCAAATGTCTTATTGTTCCAAATAAGTGTGATTTTGCAACACATTTACAGTTCATTATAGTAGAAACCTACAATTATATTTGTGCTGGCCACTGAATTGTGTGCAAGTTATTTCTATGGTTTAATTTAAGACATGAGTAGAACTCCTTCATTGTTCTAAAACGACTGAAGTTGTTTAAGTTGTTTTCCCTAACGATTGTATAACAAAAGAACAGGGTCTGAGTATTATCATTTTTTTAAATGGGATTTAAAAATACGAGTACCCCTTCTTTAAAGCCTTCTTCTTTCAAGTACCATTATAGCTTACTGTTTACAGTTATAGATTTTAAGACTTAAATCTTATTTTTTCTTATGTCTGGAAAATTCTCCTACATTATGGGGTATGAACAAATACGGAGTGAACCCTGTTAGATTTGCAGGCATTACCACTCAGATCTCAGCAGGATATTTTGTTTTGTCTCCTTAACACTTTGATGTTTGCTGTACTTAGCTGCACAGTTCAAGTGCCTATTGCTGAGACTCAGAAATACTGACAGCTATATAAGAGCAGGTTAAGTCTCCTTATATATTGTCTTTCCAAAATGTATTCAGACGTGTACATAAAACTAAGCACTTTAAATAAATAATAAATACATGGAAATTAATATTGGACATCATTCTGAGGAACTATCAAAGATGTGTCTCCCAGTGTGCTTTTATGTATCTGTATTTTGTACAATAGTTTCATCAGAACATCCAAGTGATCTCTCTCAATAGAAAAAATCAAGTCATCCTGTGTAGCTGCACATCCTCACAAAGCAACATGAACCATCTGATCTGATTCTGCTATATGGATTTCAGTGCATTTTAATCCGCTTCCTTTAGCTCGGTTGGCCCAGACCTGAATAACAAACTGCAATTTAGTTTAACAGTATTCTGAGTATACATTGTTAGACTTTCAAATATTTTCTGGCAGAACTGTTAACTTCTAACAATAAGCCATATACACACTGAAGATACAGATTACGCAATGAACTGAGATGAAAAGTGTCTAATATAGAGATATTATCCATTTTAATGTGTTTTTCAAACAATTCGTTGTGCTTTATGTTCCACATTTTAGTTTTTAACTTTGTTCCTATATAGTATATTATCTCCTACCTTTTTTTATGAAAAAAACAACAATGTGGCTTTAGTTTTTTAACTTCGGCAGTGAGATTTTTTTACAGCCACGTGTCTCTTTAAGTAAGTATGAATCCTGCTTAAGCATGACTGCAGTTAGCTTTTCTTACATTTGAACAGGGGCTCCTGTATAAGATGTCCAGTGGCGTTCCACACAGTACAATCTGTTTCAATGAGGTGCCTTAGCAGCACTCCAGGGAATGAGATTCAAATCTTCAGTCAGTCTGTCTGAATAGGAATGTATGTTTCAGAGACAAATACAGAAGATAGTAGGGCTTAAAATCTCCATCTCCTGGGCAGAGGAGAAAGGCTGGAGAAGATGTGTCATGAAATACTGGACCACATTATAAGGAATGAGATGCAAGATGGTGTTTGAATGAAGAGCTGAGTACATGAAATCAGATGTCTCGTGTTCAGCCACGCTGCGTTGGGACTTTTGCACGTGAGAAGTGTTCCTGGCTGGATTTATTTTGTTCTTGCCCCCCGGCTTGTGTACGGTGTGTTGTGCTGTCGTGACCTTGGCTCATGGAACCCACCGCAGCTCCTGGGTCTGTTCCTTACCAGCGGGTGGCTGACCAGTGTCTCTGGAAGGGGAGCCTGGCAGGCAGGGGGTTGCTGGGAAAACCCGTCTGACTCGTGCCGCCTGAGCTGCTTGTGCAAGAGTGACAAAAGCATTCCTTGGCTGTAGCACAGATTTTCAGTGTTTCAGCCTGTGAAGCTCAACTTGAGGCTTCTTTGTGCTTTCTCAGTAGACTGTATTATCTTTTTTTGACAAGACTGAGCTGTTGCCAGATCAGACAATTGCACTTTTCTTAAATGTTCCACTGTAATTAAATCTGAATTAAAATCAGAGATAAACCTCAAGTCATTATTCTTGATGGGTGAGGGGAAGGGGAGATGTGATGATGGTTTCATATCATTCTGTATTCCCATTTTATGTTTTGTTTTTCCTGTGGTATTTCTTTTGCACCCTTTATTTGAGGTTTTCAGTGTCATGTGTGTATGGATGAAGTTAAAGCCTTTTCGATTTGTCATGAAGGAACATGCTCTGTATAATTCAGTCAGACATGGGATTAGGTTTGTGAGCAGTGCTTACTTACACCTGGATGCAAGCAAAAAGAAAGGCTTGAATCTTAAGCAAAAATGCCTTTCTCATTCAAATTAAAAATCTTATGAAATTCAAGTTCTTATTTCCAAGTCAAACAAGTCTAGACAGAAGTAATTAATAGACTAATTGTTGCTGTAGCCCTCTCTGTTTTCATGTGGGCATCACTGTGAGTGAGGTAATCTCGGGGATGATTCAGCTAGAGGCCCAGTCACGGGTGTTTACTTGTTTTCTTCTCCACAGACTACGACCAGCCAGGCCATCTTCCGCCTGCAGTCCGGCGTCTGCCAGCTCTTCCGGGACACACTCATCAACAAGGGCTTTGTGGAAATTCAGACTCCCAAAATTATATCTGGTACTTCGCTCACATGCTTCTCTGTGTCCTATAAATTGTCGTGTGAAGAAGCCATGCTGTCGTGAAAGTGTTTATTCTCTCATATTTCTTCTATGACTTCATCTGTCTCTGCAGGGTGCTGAGAGAAAGGTAGTGTGATGAGACATTAACGTGCAGCTGGGCCATGAGCCGCTACTCTACTGTTCTATACTTATTCCCTGTCCTTTCTCTTGGACACAGACATCATGAGATCACATTCACAGATCTCTGATCTGTGTTTTTGAATTGCAACAGGAATATATCTAAATTAAATGTTTTTATTTAACAGTCTGAGGCGAACAGGAAACAAATTCTCATTTTTGCTTGCTACATAAATCTCATTGTCCCGTGGATCATGGCTTTTACGCTAGTGGAGCAGTTTCACTTTTCAGAAGAAGATTCTGTTCTGCTGGTGTTCTCCAGATGTCTGTTGCAATACACCAGGCAGCCAGACAAGCAGGCAGTGTTATTTTTTTTCCTTCCTGCCTGAGCCTCTGGGATTGTAAACCCTATTTTATCACCAGCATATTGACCTTTTCTGGTGCCTGGGACCCCTCTCAAGGACATTTTGCTTTCTGCTTGAAAGGTAAAAACTTGATGAGAGGTGAACTTGTGTGCACCTGCAGTTTGTTGTAAAGAGATGCCACAGGCTGCTGATAAAGCCCCAGAGACAGGCTGGGCAGCCTTTTCCAAGTGTTTTATTGCAGGTTAATGGCACAGCTGTCTCAGAGAGAGGTCAGGGCTGTTTCCTCCAGACAGCTGACTTGTACACCTTGAACTGCTGAGTTCCATCCTGGGTTATTTCTTTCCCAGCTCTGAATAACTTTGATTCCTTGTTTGCTGCTGGCATTGAACGTTATAATAGATTCTGTTTGATTGCTATAGGTAAGACTGCATCTCAAGGCCCTCCTACACTCCGTGATTCTTGTAATAAAGCACAGGTTTTGTGAATCATGCTTCACCGCTTTTTTTTAGGAACTGAAGCATTTCAGTACCTTATATATTTAACCAGTTCTGAACATGCAGTTCCTATTTACACCATTATACCATTAACTATTCTCCTTATACTTGAAGGAATAACTTATCATTACATGGTGAAGTAGAACCATTAAAATATTCAATAGAGTAAACTCGCCGACTTGTATTTTGGGAAAGAGGACTCCAATGAACTGAGCTGGAGTGGCCAACCTGGTCCTGGAGACCCATAGTCCTACAGTTTTTTTTTTAGGTTGGCCTTAAATTGTACATTTTCTGAACACTTGGAACAGTTTCATTTTGACTACAGGATATATTTTCACGTGTGTTTTAGAGATCATTTGAAATAAAAAATATCAAAGACCTATAGATCTTAAGGTACCTGAACTGGTTAACTTACTAAAATGATTGAAACTCATTGTGTTCTGAATCTTTGCAAACAATTGATTTCAGGCTGACCTATGAGAGACCTGGACGAAACAATAGAAAGACTTTCTGTGGCTGGGCAATTCCTGGTCCACTTTGAGAGTAGGGGGAGAATTTTATTGCCTTCCCCAGCCAGAACGATTATCAACTCTCTGTCCTGCTGGAAACTGCTGCAAGCTGTACAGTTCCCTCCCCAGTGCTGTGATACCTAATCACAGTCTCAGATGAAGACAATCCAGCTGGTAGAATTGGCCTTGTGCAGAAGGAATGTGCGTGTGACTGCACAATTTTTAAAACCTTGCATGATTCTTTCCACATGCTATTCTTGTTACAAGATCATGAACACATTATTTAGTGGAGGTTCCTAGTATTTTGGATAGTAAGCATGGGAAAAAATGTTAGCAGTCTGCAAGCAACACAGGCATGGTGGTTACCTTGTGCGGGAGATAACTTGCTTCCTTTCTCTTTTTGCTTCCTGATTCTGTCTAGCCAATCAGACATCAGGCTAATGAACTTTTGAATTTTGAAATGACACGTGCAGTTTGTCAGCATCTTTGAAATTATTTTCTAATGCACTGTAGCAGCCCGTCTTCTGATTTGGGTAGTTTCAAAATTTTTAAAACAATTTGATTACCAGTAGGTCATGTATTATGAAAAATTGTAATTCACTTATGTCTTTTATTTTATTATTATTTTTAATAATTATATAACAATGAAATCAGATTATTTTATTACAATCATAGAATATTTAACATTGTTGAAACAACTTTTTTTTCTTTTATATTTTATAATAATTTTTATAAATCACTTTGTGTTTTCAGCTGCCAGTGAAGGAGGGGCCAATGTTTTCACTGTTTCCTACTTTAAGACTAGTGCTTACCTGGCTCAGTCACCACAGCTGTACAAGCAGATGTGCATCTGTGCTGACTTTGATCAAGTGTTCTGTATTGGTCCTGGTAAGAACCTTCCTAAACCTTTCAGTTCCTTCTGCAACCAAATGCTGAACTATTTGCTGTCTGCAGAATGTCTGCCTTCAGGGTCTATTTTAGCTGTATAGACCAAGACTCTTAGACTTTTACCTCATACTGCTAAATGTTGAAATGCTGAAGATACTAGGTCCTCCAAAAGCTGAGTGGAACACCCCTGGTATAGAGACAGCAATGAAAGGTCTATTTGTTTTTTCAGTTAATATATCTTGTGGCAGTTCTTTTAGCTGCTTGATGATTGAAAATACATTTTACATACATACAAAAAGCCTATTAAGACCAGATATCAGATGACAGTGTCACCAAGGTTTTAAAGATGGAAACTCCCCAAAAGTTTTCAGTGTGAAGTAAAAACCCTGCAGCATTTTTATTGACATGTGGCTCTTCAGACTTCACAGATATGACTCTCTAGGGACCTCTTGTGGGCAGTCAAGTAAAAACTGCTGCAGTGGTTTTTCACACCTACCAACCTCCCCTAGACTCTGGTTAACACTGAACTGTAACTTACAGTGTTCTTCTGGTATTTAAAATAATTTTCTTCACAAGTATTACTTATGTAATAGTAGTATTTTGTAAATTAACTTTTGTGATGTATGTGTTCAATTCAGTTCCAAGGTTACAGGCTCTGCTAAGGCAGAGTTAAGCCCATAAGTATGACACGAGTTTTACCAAGTTATTGTATCACTTATTTTCTCTTTAACATAGGAGTTATCAGGTTTGAAAGCCAGTCATATATTTTAATAATTTAGAAAATTCAGTTCAAAATTTGCATCTCCTGTTTTTAATTACATTTTCATAACACTTTCTCTTTTCTAACAAGTGTTCCGTGCAGAAGACTCCAACACCCACCGCCATCTGACTGAGTTTGTAGGCTTGGATATCGAAATGGCTTTTAACTACCACTATCACGAGGTGGTGGACCAGATCACAGACACCTTGGTTCAGATTTTTAAGGGACTGAGAGACAGGTAAAGGGGGTTAGCCTGATTTGACTAAGTTCTATTCATGAGCTTTTATTTCCTCGAGTCGGTGTCCGTCAGAACTCGAAGGGATTTTACAAGTTACTGCTGCCATCTTGTGGTGAAAAGGTGTATTGCAAGTGTGGCCTAGAGCTGTACGTGGATATCGCAGGTTCCAGACGGAGATCCAGACGGTGAATAAACAGTACCCCAGCGAGCCCTTCAAGTTCCTGGAGCCCACCCTGCGGTTGGAGTACAAGGAGGCGGTGGCCATGCTGAAGGAAGCAGGGGTGGAGATGGGGGACGAGGAGGATCTCAGGTTAGAGAAAAATGGGCTGCAACTCTTCTTTCCCAAAAACATCACTTTAGACTTTAAGATAAGAGATGACATAAGATCACTTTATTGGCCATTTACAATTTCTTGTATTAGGAATTTGTCTTTTTGCTTACCACAACTTGCTCTCCATGAGACACACAGACGGGGAGAGAAGCCTGGGGTCACAGTTTGTGCTGCACAGGAATCAGTAACTTGCAACTCTAAATCACAGCATGTCGAGGTCTTTCCTGGACTAGACTGAACCCGAATTCTAGCGGTCTCGAACCACTGTCCTGGCTGGGGCTCATGGGACTGTACCCTTCCCATGAGCCCAGGGGAAGTGACCTTATCATTCAGGCTTAGTGCTTCGTCATCCACAGCACACTCGCAGTATTCACTGTGAGCTGTTCAGCATTTTTACACACACAGAATTTTGTGCTGTGTATGTGTTGACCTGAAATGCAAGGTATTTGCTATATTTGATTTTTTTTTTCAAAAAGGCTTCATTATTTATGAAGCTATCATTATGTTGTGCATCATCCAGGACTGATATTCAGGTTACAGGAGCCAGCAAGGTTCAGATCTAAACGTCTTGACTTGGCTTTTTCCGATTTTCTTTCAGTTCTGGCAGAGTTTATTTAAAAAATTAATCTGATCAAAACTAGTTGTTTTTTGTGTTAACATTTTTTTTTTCTTTTTCCTTTAGCACACCAAATGAAAAGCTTCTTGGTCGTCTTGTGAAAGAAAAGGTATGATAAATTCACCAGATTAAAGTTAAATAGTTTTAAAACATATGATGATGGTGGTGTATAGCAGTATTAACACTTAACAGCAGTTACAGCAAAACCACCCAGAATATGATACTTGTGATACTTGTGATTTATTGATGCATACATCATGTGTGATGGATATTCTTTAAGATTATTAAAAATCTGGAGCGAGATACTCCTTTCCAAAAGAGTGGTGGAAGTCTGGAACACGCTTCCAGTCATGCTGTTGAAGGGTTGGATGAGATGCTTGGATCAATGGGCCAAATGGCCTCCTGTCGTTTGACACGGTTCCTGTGTGAATTCTGCGTATGTGTCTGTGTGATGAGCCTGAGGGCTGCTCTCTTCCCTCCTGCAGTATGACACTGACTTCTATGTGCTGGACAAGTACCCGCTGGCTGTCAGGCCCTTCTACACCATGCCAGACCCCAACAACCCTGTGAGTGTCGGAGTTCGTGCTCTACACACTGGCCTCTTTCATTACAGCTGCATACAAATATTTCAGCGATGGTAAAAAAAAATAATGAGTAAAACTCTCTTTCAGAAATACTCAAACTCCTATGACATGTTCATGAGGGGAGAAGAAATTCTGTCCGGAGCTCAGAGAATCCACGATCCTCAGCTGCTCAGCGAGAGAGCCCTGCATCACAATATCGGTAAAAGAACAGTCCACGAATTTAATTTAGAAATCTTTGTTTAGATTATGAAACTAAAATCAAATAGAACTCTTTGTTACAAAAGAGAATCTACTGGCAACTTTTATCCTTTGCACAGACTGCCCAGTGTGAGTCCTTTAACAACTTACACCCACCTGGTAGTGTGATCTGGCAGAGTAGACCATGTTCCAAATGGCTAGTTGGCAATATCCAATCAGCACACTGATACATGTCATTTGACTGCTCGCTGAATGATAAAGCTGACAATGGAGACAACAGAGACCACAGTTGCCTAGATTCAGGATTATCTAGGATAGTCCAGTCATTGCTTATCCTAAATATTTAATTGTACAAATGTACAAAATCCTAAAACATTTAATTGAATGCTTTCATAAAACTGTTATTTTTTATAATGGAAGTTTCTGTTCTATCCACCTTGTATATTAACCTACACATAATTATAACAACTTGCTAACAAAAAGAGAACATTGCTTTTCCTCCAGCAATTCTACTTAAGACACTGTTCACAAAACATGTGATGAGATGCTGCTCAGATTACTGGCAGTTTGTATTCGATATGAGCTGTCAGGCTGCTGGAACTGGACAGAAGTCCCATGATGACCGCAGAGACTAGATTGCTGTGGTTTATGAGTTACTAGCACATGAACAGAAATGATAAGCAAAGTGATTCTTTTCATTTCATGTAAGGTTTCATTTCATTAACTTCACAGATTTGACGATTAATTATTTACATAATTAGAAATCCCAAAGTTTTTGCTGTTAAAACTTGATGTACCTGTATAACATTGTGTTCACTTCAAAATGACAAGATGGTCTGTATTCTAAAGCCCTGTGTCTGTTGCAGACCTTGAAAAAATCAAAGCGTACATCGATTCCTTCCGCTACGGCGCTCCTCCTCACGCAGGCGGTGGCATAGGTGAAGTATCCACTTCAAACTTTATCTCTCTTTTGCAAACAGGAATTTGTGTAGAGAAAAAAAAAGTCCAATTCTGATTATTTTTCATTATTTTCTGACTATGAAAACAATCAACAACTTGGTGGCACTGTGTCAAGTTTAAGACTTAGTTGAAAGTGAGATAGTTACTTTTACTCACCTGATCTTACTGTGATTATGTTAATAGTGATCTTAAAGCATATTGTGTCCTGCATTACAAGAAACTATCTCAAAATGCAAAATGTGGCTTATGAATTCAGAAGTAAAAAATATACAGATATTGCATTTATCTGGTCATGGAAAGAATATACTAATGCCTTAGACTTTTCAAAACATCCTTTTAATGAATAATCTTATTTGAAAAATCAGTGGTGAATTAAGTTTAAAATCTTTTTAATCTTTGCATTGTCTACATTGCGTATATTTCAGTGCTTAAAGCCTACATTACATTTCAACAGTGAAGAAAATTTTAATTTCACTGTTAAGGCTCAATAGCGAGAGATCTGCATGCCATCTGTTCTGGAACAGGAGCTCTTGTTTTGCACTGACTGTGTGGGTCCTGTGTTGCAGGCCTGGAGCGAGTAACCATGTTGTACCTGGGGCTCCACAACGTCCGCCAGACCTCCATGTTCCCCCGCGACCCCAAGCGCCTGACCCCCTGAGGAAGACACATGGCTGGACTCTCCACTCCCATCGTCTGCTGTCAGACTGTTCTACACACAAGCTGTGTACAAACCAGTGCCACTGATTCAATAAATCAAGCCGTTTTTAATCATACTAATTAGTAATTAAAGTACATCTTAGGGGATTTGAACTTTAACACTGAAATTCTACACAAGTTAACACTGACTTGAAACAACTCTAAAGCATTTATACAGCATTTATTTTTATTAATGTACTGTTCTAAGCATTTTTATAGATTTCACTCAATTGCAGTATTAAGGTCACACTTGTACGATTCTTCATTTATGATTGTGCACACTGGAAGTCTGTTTAATTATGGAAATGAAGTAGCAGATGAAGAGATTTTCAATTTTAACAGTAAATGCAATTACAAATATGAATTAAAGCAATAGAAAACTACACATGGTGTGTTAATTTATTTCTAATGTAAGAGCTCCTGAAAGGCCCCTAGAGAAAATACCACCTTCTTAATCCACATAATGGATTAAAACAGGTTTTATGAAACATGTTTATGAAATTAAGGGCATGATGCCCTCCCAGTCTACAGATCTTCTTAGCAGCCTGTTCATAGTTTGTTACTGTTGCAGACCTGAAAACGGGTATTCACAGTCTCCAAGTGACGTCTGTGAGCCAAGTACTGATTGGATAGCATATTTTATTTGATAGATGCAATAAATCTAGTTACCTGAATCGAGTCTTAGCCTTGTACTTGATTCGACCGCTACCTGAGCCCTAGCTTTTCCATTGACATTCCCTCCATACCAGAGTTTTCTGAATTAAGCTTAGTTAATTCAGATCAACTTTTAAAAAATCTTAGTAGCTGTAAAACAAGCTCTTGTTGCCTAGATCCCACCCCTCCTCTTTGCTGAAAGTTTGCCTGCCAGGAATCTGTCCTTTGCTTGTCAATTATCATCAATGGGTATATTCTGTACTGCTTTAAAGACTCCATCAATCATTCCTATATGAAAGAAACCTGTCTTGGATTCCGATTCTATTACAACTACAGACCAATTTCTAATTTACCACTTCTGTCCGTGAGGTTTAAGAAAATGTGGTTGCAGATCAGTTACAGGCTCACATAATAGCTAATGGTTTGTTTAAATCATTCTAGTCCGGTGTTTGCCCTAATCATGGCAGTGAGACTGCTCTTATCAGGGTTGTGAATGATTTACCCATTGCGTCCAACTCCTGGGCTAAAAGTTTTCTTGTGCTCCTTGATCTTAGTATGGCTTTTGATGCAGTAAATCATTATTTGTTGTTCAAATGCTTGCGAACCTTCAGGTCTATCAATTGACTGTTTTTAACTGGTTCCACTGATATCTGACTGGCAGAGTTTTGTTTTCCTTTGTCCTTATAAATCCCATCACCCCAGTCAATCAGTGTGCCACAGTCTTGGGCCCATGGCTTCATATTTCCATATTATATATGTAACTTTACATAAAGTATATTGGATTTTATTATATATGCAAACATGGCATTCAGTTTCACTGTTATGCAGATGATGCTCAGATTTATGTGAAAACTTCTTCCTCCTTTGGTCTCACCATCACTTATCTCGTCTGCATGACACCATGAACTTGGTTTCTACAACTCCTTGGTCTATAGGATCCCCAACACTCTTCTCAGAAAGTTGCAATATGGCCTATTGAGATATATATTCAATAATAGATCTTGTAACTGACTTTTAAGGCTCTAAATAATTTGGCTCCACCTTACATTTCTGAACTCCTCCGTGTTTACACTCCCTCCTGTAGCTCCAGTCGGTCGAGGCTGGTCCTCTGCTTCCTGTACCCAGCACTGAATCTACCTGTTGGTGCCTTTTCTGTCGCTGCTTCTTTGTTCCGGAATGCCTTTCCTATTAGACAAATTCTCTGACTCACTTCTGAACTTTCTAAATAAAAGTATAAATAATAATAGTAACACCTGGGACCGCATCTGAGCCTCTCGGGAGATCGGGGCTTTATTATTATTATTATTATTTCTACATCATCATACATCCCTAATCACGTTTCTAACGGATCGTTAGCTTCAGTGCTTAACCTGAGTAACTGTGAAATTCCTGTATCTTTACATTTTAACGCAGTTTTACTAGTCGTGCGTTTATTAAGAACGCTGTTGTATACGAGCCTATAATTATGTCTTACCACTGAGTCAGTAATCCGTTTCGGTACACTCTCAGTAAGAAATTTCATCCTAAATATTTTTGTTCGGTTTTAAATTATGATTATTCAGTTTTTGTTCGGATGATCTGTAGTAAAACTGAAATTACGTTGCCCTACATGCTTGCATTTCGGAGTTCACGTCTGTATAATCCTCCGTTTCCGAATAGTAAAGTAATTTCTGCATTGTAACGATTATTTAGTTGTTGAGCAAGAACAGTAATTGAACACCACAACATAAAAACTCACAAACCCTCTCCATTTTGTTTCCTGTCCGGATGTTGTACCCTCCTCATGTCTCATACAGGTTTTCATTGTAAGACACACCCACTCCACATCGGGGCGCTGATTGGCCCAAAACTCGCGGGAAGGCGTCGATGTAAAAAAGCAATAGCTATGATTGGTTCTTGGTGGCGGGAAAGCTAACATGTGGGAAATTGCTCTGGCGCGAAACTTTCTCGGAGCACTGGAAGTGTGGGGCTGCGTGCCTGTGTCTGAGTTTTTTATTCTTTTACTGGGTTTATAAGGGTTTTAAAGAAGCATGGATCTCGCAGAACCTGCAGCGGGTGCTCCTGGACAGCAAATCAAAGACGATTTAGCAGAGAAGTGTCAGAAGTTATTCCAGGATTTCTTGGAGGAGTAAGTGGTTAAGATTGAAACGCGACTTTGAAAGTGTGCTGCAGCTCCTGTAGTCTGCTCCGTATCCAGAAAAGCCTATACGGATTGTGCATTAATAACGAATACAGGACGAGTATGAATTGGTGGAATAACTTTATTGATTTTTCGTGCGTTCATTAAAATCAAATTGAAATATTATTCACCCTTAATGTTGGGTTTGGGTAGTTTATCTTGCCGACATGTTTTTCCATTGTGCGTCCTGTTGTGGATCAACAGCAGTGAAGTCATATTGACTATAATTGTTAATCCAATAGTTTTGAATACAAAGAAGTTCCGTGTTGGTAAAAAGTGTCTGAGGCTTCTTGCAGTGTATTTAAATCCGTTTATGTCACGAAACCTTTAATTAAAAAGAAAAGCCCATTTCAGCCACTTCAGCTCAAGGCCAGTCTGTGAAGGGGTTAAAACGCATCGCTGTAGCGTTGCTTTGTGCTGATCATTGTTCGCTGTAAGAAAGTGCGAGTTTGCGAGAGCTGTTTTTAACTTTGCACTTGTGAAGCTTTGTGTAGCGACGGTGGAGTTGCTGCCCGGCAGTGACAGGATTCCTCTACTCGTGTCGCAGGTTTCAGAACAGCGACGGCGAGGTGAAGTACCTGCGGGACGCGGAGGAGCTGATCCGGCCCGAGAGAAACACGCTGCTCGTCAGCTTTGCTGACCTGGAGCAGTTCAACCAGCAGCTGGCCACCACCGTGCAGGAGGAGTTTTACAGGTAGCCCATGAGCTGCATCGGAACTAGCACGCCGCTGCCCTGTGAGGTGTTGATTGCTGTCCGCGCCGCTTGTTTTCTCATTTTCCCTAAAATCATTTATTTTGATCTTTCAGAGTGTATCCCTATGTGTGCCGAGCTGTGAAAACTTTCGCCCGAGATCATGGAAATGTTCCAGCCAGCAAGGAGTTCTATGTGGCGATCCAGGATGTTCCCACCAGACACAAGTAAGAGGTCATGACAGCAGTGTTCTCTACGCAGGAGTGAAGGAGAAGCTGTTGGATGTCTATGATTGGCCCAGTGCAATATGATCGCAGCTGTTACAGCTCACATAGTTTAAAGCTCACAATCCCAATGCTGGGTTTGTTAGTTCTTTTGGTGAAATTAGTTTCAAGCCTGTGCTGTGTGTGAATTTAAGCCTTTGCCTTTGTAATAATGGGTGTAAAGTCTGAGTGATGTTTCAGTGGTAGGCTAAAGAGGGCAAGTGGTGTGCCTGTACTGTGATGTCTGTCCTGTGCCCAGGATCCGGGAGCTGACCTCAGTGCAGATCGGGTCGCTGGTGAGGATCAGCGGACAGGTGGTGCGCACTCACCCCGTTCACCCGGAGCTGGTCAGCGGCACCTTCCTGTGCCTGGACTGCCAGACTGTGGTGAAGGATGTGGAGCAGCAGTTCAAGTACACCCAGCCCAACATCTGCCGCAACCCGGTCTGCAACAACCGGCGCCGGTTCATGCTGGACACCAACAAGTCCCGGTTCATCGACTTCCAGAAGGTGGGTCGCGGGCCTAGGACTGGGAGCTCTTCAGTTTCTATCCTGAAATGCTCATCCGCACTGTTGCTTCATGCCCCTTGGAGTTCCAGATAGGAAGCCATTGCTACCCATCACAAGTCTGTCTGTAACCTTGGTGCTGTTGTGCCTTGATAAAGGCACCCTTGGATCTGAGGATGCAGTCCTTCCTGCTGTGCAGGAGTGAATGTTGCTCCAGTTGTAACCCTGACAGTTTCTCGCTCCAGGTGCGAATCCAGGAGACGCAGGCGGAGCTGCCGCGTGGAAGCATCCCTCGCAGCATGGAGGTCATCCTGCGCTCTGAGGCCGTGGAGTCGGCGCAGGCGGGGGACAAGTGTGACTTTGTGGGCACCCTGATTGTCGTCCCAGATGTGTCCCAGCTAGCCACACCAGGTACCCGGCCTCTTCTGACACTGAACTCCGCGACCTCATGAAACACTGGGATCTCGGGTGGCATGGTTGATTTCTTTTTCGTTTCAAGTTGCTTTTAAGTTAGTGACATTGTTAAGTCACTACACTAAATTAAACCCCTGATGTTCCCCCGCTGCTATTGCAGGTGTGCGGGCGGAGACGGGTGCTCGCCCCTCTGGCTCGCAGGGCTACGAGAACGAGGGCCTGCGGGGCCTGCGAGCTCTGGGTGTGAGAGACCTGTCCTATAAGCTAGCCTTCCTGGCCTGTCACGTGGCTCCAACTAACCCCAGGGTGAGAGCGACACTTCGTGGTTCTACGGTTGTTTTCTGCAGTTAGCTTGTCTTTGAAAGACGGTGTTAAGAGATTCTCTTCGTTCCAGTTTGGAGGAAAGGAGCTACGAGATGAAGAACAGACAGCCGAGAGTATAAAGAACCAGATGTCTGTGAAGGAGTGGGAGAAAGTGTTTGAGATGAGCCAGGACAAGAACCTCTATCACAATCTCTGCACCAGCCTGTTCCCCACTATACATGGTGAGTCTTGAGGAATATATTGGAAAAAGTAGCCTTTAGAAATGTCTAAATTAAAAAACTAATTTAACCTTGTGTTAAATTAGTGCTCCACAAACCTGAGTGCTAAAAATTTTGATCAGTTTTAACTTTAGCCACTCCATGCTGGCATTTGAGGTGGTGTACTTTTCTACGTGTTGAAAGCAGTGAGAGTGTGGCTGGTGAGAGTGTTTGTGTTGTCAGGCAATGATGAAGTGAAGAGGGGCATCCTGTTGATGCTGTTTGGAGGAGTTCCCAAGACCACCATGGAGGGCACCTCGCTGCGAGGGGACATCAACGTGTGCGTCGTTGGCGACCCCAGCACGGCCAAGAGCCAGTTCCTCAAGTGAGTGTGGATCCCGGGGAGCCTGGTGTGGCAGGTCTGGAGTTGGAGTTGGAGGTTGGAGTGTGCCGAGCACGAAGCTCTGCCCCCTTTGGTTGTAGTTGCATAGAGCCTTGGTGCTGCCTGTGTGAAAGGAGAGCCATCTGTCAAGCGTGAGCTCTTAGCGGCTCTGTGCGTCCTCTTGCAGACACGTGGAGGAGTTCTGCCCCCGCGCGGTCTACACCAGTGGAAAGGCGTCCAGCGCAGCAGGTCTGACCGCGGCTGTGGTCCGGGACGAGGAGTCCCACGAGTTCGTCATCGAGGCGGGAGCGCTGATGCTGGCTGACAACGTAGGTTTCGGCAGCTTCTGTCTGTTTGCAGCGTATAAACACGCGTCATTAGGAATTCTGTTTTCTATAATTGGCTCGCCCGATGTCGAGTGTCTGTGGTTTATGGAATAATAACACCCTTATTTGTGGGTCATGCACTTTGGCTGTGCCTGATATTTTAGAAATAACATGATGCAACATACGCCTTTATATTCTGTATTCTTATTCGTGCTGGATTTGCTTTTAAATGAATTTAATTGCTGGTAAACAGCTTAAAACTCTATAAAATAATGGACATCACACCTGCCAGCTTTGGAGCTGTGATATCTGAACCCTCACACCTGTACTGTGCCAGGTGGTAATGTTCCACACCTGCTGAAACTGCAGCAGTTATGTCAATGCCAGAATAACATCATGGGAGTTACAGGAGGAGGCCAGTATATTCTCATTGTTGTAACAGAGATCTGGACAGGATTTGAACCTAGAATGGGCGGAGTGTTCTTCCTGCGAATAGCAGCCAAGTGTTCAGCCTGTGTGTGATCCTCAGGGTGTGTGCTGCATTGATGAGTTTGACAAGATGGACATGAAGGACCAGGTGGCCATCCATGAAGCCATGGAGCAGCAGACCATCTCCATTACTAAAGCTGGTGTTAAGGTGAGCAATTGCCAGAGAGATACGCAGAACAATTATTGGTTGCATTGCTGAACTCTTTCTAGTTTTATGGATTTGTAGTTTTTTCATCCCAAGAGATCCCCAAGCGCTGTACACCTAGGCCTTTTTTAGCTGTGAGATCTGATTAGATCTGGCTGCAGATTGGAAGTACTGCTGACCCCATTATGCCTTTTCAGATGTAATTGAAGCCATTAAATCTGAAGAATGCAGCACAAATGTACTATTTTCTTGTGGCCAGCAGTATTTTGCTGGCCCAGACTCAGCATATTGCACCAGTTTGTGTTCTTTTCACAGATTTCTTAAATGAAGTGTTGTTTAAGGTAATAGTATTGTAACTAAAAATAATCTAATATTAAGTGTACAAATGGGGTCATTCTTATTTTTCTTACACAGGCCACCCTAAATGCTCGGACCTCCATCTTGGCAGCGGCAAACCCCATTGGGGGGCGCTATGACAGGTCAAAGTCCCTGAAGCAGAATGTCAATCTCACAGCACCCATCATGTCCAGATTTGACCTCTTCTTCATCCTGGTGGACGACTGCAACGAGGTGAGCAGCAGCGCTTTCCCGCCGCCATGGCCGCTGTGCACAGTGAGCTCCTGAAGAACAGCAGTTGGCTGTAGGACTGGCAGTACAAGGGCTTACCTCCCCCAGTCTCTACTAGAAAACTGATTGGTGTCTGTGATGGGCTTTGCTCTGCTGAACGGCTTTCTGACATGCTCAGGCTTTGTGCATTTCCCCAGGTCACAGATTACGCCATAGCCAGACGTATAGTGGACCTCCACTCCAGAGTGCAGGAGTCTATTGACCGCCTCTACACCTTGGATGAGATCCGCAGATACCTGTTGTTTGCCAGGCAGTTTAAACCAAAGGTGAGTAAAAATTGCTTTTCCCAAAATTAAAAATAAACCTTAATAGTGTTATATTGAAGGACTGGTGATAAACCAGGGTTTCCCGTGCTTTGCTGCCAGATTTCTAAGGAATCGGAAGACTTCATTGTTGAGCAGTACAAGCGCCTGAGGCAGCGGGATGGTTCAGGCGTCGCCAAATCGGCCTGGAGGATCACGGTCCGGCAGCTGGAGAGCATGATCCGCTTGTCGGAGGCCATGGCCAGGATGCACTGCTGTGACGAGGTGCGTTTCCCCAAGAGCCGGGCGTCCCTCTAGGCCCCTGGGCATAGACTCGTTCAGCTCACGCAGAGAATGCCTTTCCCAGCGCGAACATGGCATGAAGAGAGCAGGCAGGCCGCTACAGCAGTTATCGGCACACCTTTCCAGAGCAGGTTGCATGTTGTGTGCCTCTGCGCTAGCTCTTCTTACTGGCTGTACTGCCCTGTGCTCTGATGGGGAAACTGCAGCTGTGTTTTTCTTTCTGCCTCACAGGTGCAGCCAAAGCATGTTAAAGAAGCCTTTAGGTTGCTGAACAAGTCCGTCATCCGGGTGGAAACGCCGGATGTCAATTTACAGCAGGAGGAGGAGGAGCCTGAAGAGGAGGAGGAGGAGGTGGCCGGTGGAGTGGATGGTACGGCTCAAATCGCTAGAACACCGGCAGGCAGTTTCGCTCTTGGATTTCCGTTCAGATTAAGTTTACCGGATCAAATAATAAACTCAACCTGTGTTTTAATTTATGCCCTATTGCTTTTTAATAACTGAAGTAGTTGAACTGAGACCAGACTGCGCACACCGCAGAAACTGAAGCCCCATTGATGTTGTGGCTCAGCCAGCCAGACTAGGATGTGTTGGTTTCCCCAGGTCACGCTGTGCCGGCGGGTGTTAACGGTGAAGTGAACGGAGTCGCTGGCCATGCTGACGATGGAATGGACACTGCTGCCGGGAAGCCCCATTTGCGACTGTCTTTCACAGAGTACCGTCGAATTTCTAACCTCATCGTCCTCCATCTGAGAAAGGCAGAGGAAGGTCAGCACTGCTCTGCTGTTAAAACCCTTCATTTCTTTTTAAATACTGCTTCCTTCCTTACCGAGGAGGGAGGAGGCAAATTGTTTAATAGGGAACATCTGAGTTTTTTTTTCTCCGTTTTATTGCAGATGATGACGAATCTGGGCTGAAGAAAAGTGCAGTTATTAACTGGTACTTGAAGGAGATAGAATCTGAAATTGATTCTGAAGAAGAGCTTATTAATAAGAAGAAAATAATTGAAAAAGTCATTCACAGGCTTGTTCATTATGTAAGTTTATTTTTTCAGTGTTTTTGCAATTGGGTTAGGATTTGTTTAACTCGATCTTAAATTAACCGTCGGCTTGTCTGATCATTTCTGATGAGGAAGCTGGTTCTTCGTCTTTGGCATTTTGTTAGCAGAGATTTTTTTTTTCTCTAGTGAAATTCCACCACGACGTTCTTATGATTTAGACCTGCTCCTTGTTCAGGGCAGTGACTTGTTTTAAGTTCAATCACTTGCTTTTGCAGGACCACATTCTCATCGAGTTATCTCAGAGCGCACTGAAGGGCTCCCAGACAGCGGCGGAACCTGAGGAGGCGTTTTTGGTTGTTAACCCCAACTATACACTGGAGGACTAAACTGGAGAGAATACGTCAGTCTCAGTATTGTCAGACATGAGAAAGAACATGAAAGTGCTGAAGAAACAGTTTAAATTCAGTTGATTTTTGGTTGGAGTTTAAAATTCTTGTCAAAAGTGATGGGTAGAGTTGTGGTTTTTATTTTTTGCTTTGATTTCTGCAAAGCATTGCTGTTAATAATGCATTCAACACAGTCTTTTCCCATTTAAAAGTATTTATCCTTACTTGAGGATCTTGGCTTATTGTTTTGTAGAGCAGATTACACCTGAAACTGCTTTAAATTTAGTGACAGGTTAATGTCATTCCAGTGTCTCATTTTACCTGTTTTATGCACATTGTATATAACCTATCATTCAATCTGTACTTTTTTATTGTTTTTTTATATTTTTAGATTTCTGTTAAAGACTGCAAATCTATAACAGTTGTGTCTAACAGTGCAAAATAGCTTTACATTGTGTTTAGTTCTTTTAGATCATTTAAAAACTTGGCTGTTTCTTGTGTGTGACATAATTTTTAATGAATTGTCTTCTCGTATCTGAATTGTAATGTCCTGTTTTTTCCGCCATTTACAGTTTCTATGGACAGAAAACTGTATTTGAATGTGCAGTTTCCCAACTTGTAAGTGTTCAACCCTAAACACTGCTGCCCTGTGCTTACTGAACTTATAGGCATATATCAGATTTATTTTCAGGAAAAGTATTGAACAATTGATGCATGCAGTCGGTAGCTTCGTTGAGTTGAAATTGAAATACAGCATTCATATTGCACAAGGCTGAGCAGATCTGCTCATACTGCATCTGTATGTCTAGTGTAACCTGTAATTGTCATGATGTCGCTATAATTTTGTTTCCTGGTTAAAACGCTGAAGACTAGTGTTTACACAAGGCCCGAGCTGCTTTTCACTAGTCCTTAAGGGTTTATAGGTGACACTGATCGATCGTTAATGCACATTGTCGTCCTGCGGTTTACTCATGTATATGTGGGTACGTTTTTTTTCAGTCGATTGTTAAAGCAGACTTCCAACTCGTTTAGCAGTCCACGTATATTCTGGGCAGCATGTTAATATTTTTATATTCATTTTTTATTTATTTAAAGCAATTATGCTAAGTAGTGACAATACAATTCTATCATTGTATACCGAGTGCATTGACCATTGACAATGCACAACCTATTGAAGACTCGGAACAGCTGTTTTAAATGATCGGGAGTTTTCGGTAACAGCGCAGCTCCCGGTAACACCTGCCCCATTTATTGACACAGCTTTGCACTGTGTCAGAAATAATGGACAGACAAGAATGGGGGAAATGTATTTAAATGAATTTCAGTGGATATCTGAAATAGTTGCAAAGACCGTCCTGACCTTCCGACTTGCGCAAAATTGTGGAAATGCTCATGGTGAATCAGATGTATTATAAATCACTTAATCAAACTAGTTCTAGACTACAAATGAACAATAGGTTTATTCCATGCTGAAAAGATAAGAAAGAAAACACAACGTTTCGGCCGTGGAGCCTTCTTCAGGTGTGAGCCTCACACCTGTGTTTTTGTTCTCTTTTCAGCAGGGAATGAACCTATTGTTCCTTTGCAGCCTACGCATGCACCCACCTGAACTAGTTCTAGACAAGCTTGATAATCTTTCATTTTAAGGAGCTTTACAGACTAAATAGCAGAGAAGTAAGACAGTACAGCTGCCCCAGAGAAATATAGATGTGAATTATTGGCTTCTTTTAAGTAGCCTAAACTTAACCTAGAACAGCAGCAGGTTCAGGTACGGGTTTGTTTGAGGCAGTTTATATAGCAGAGCCCAGCTGACGAGCGACATGTTCAGCACTTGCGCCTGCGTGCTGCGATCAGGACTCAGTCCCGGAAGACAGGTGGAGTGCGGAAGAGCGGTGCTTTCTGGGAAGTTATACAATAAAGATGGCGGCGACCATTGGACGGATGAATATTCGCCTCAGAGCTGCTGGAGGTTAGTTGGAAGGGCTATTGCAACATGAAGTTTTCAAAAGAGGGGGTCATTCGGTACATTTTGTTTGGTTGCTGGCATCTAAGTGATAGAAGGGTCTCATCCAGACGTTTTTAGAAGCCGGGATTTAGCTTGGGCAGCATAGTCAGCTTAAAGAGTCAATGAAGTACTTTGCCATGAAATTCACACACGGATAATTTAACGATTTTTTTAACATAAGGTAGTCTTGAGTTCACGTCATTAGCAACCCAAAGGAAGGAGTTTCCACTTCTGCACTGGCAAGAGTAATCTTGAAAGGAAACAGCGGTCCTAACTTCTCAGACCTGTTATTAAATCTCGGTAACAAAATTAATTTACGGCATCGTAAAAATTTTATAATTTCCAAATCAAGCACAAAATCGTAAAGCGTGTGAAAGTACTGTACGATCTCCACTAAAGATCAAGCACAAAATCTCCATTTTGTTTCAAACCACTAGTCTCGCCACAGACAAAACATGAACAAAACAAGAGTTCATGCAAGTTGCTATTTGAAGCGGTGATTCCTGCTCATTAACTTGAACTTGAACTTTATTGCTATATGTAACCGGTACATGTAACTGGTACAATGGAATTCCTTCAGAAAGTCTCTCGATTGTTAAAAAAGTGTAAAAACACAAAGTGCAGACTGCGTCAAGACAATATACAAACAGTAGGCAATGTACAAGTAAACATTACAGACGTGTAAACGATGACTGGAGATGTGCAATACACAAGAAATTATAATAAGGTAGATGGTGTAGGTGTGGCCCGAGGGGCATTGCTAAATGTGTTCGCCAGTCGCACTGCTTGTGGGTAGAAGCTATTGAAGAATCTGGTGGTAAGTGTCTGTATGCTCATGTGTCTCTTGCCTGAGGGCAGTGGGGTGAAGAGCTCATGGCCAGGATGGTGACTATCCTCTGTGATGGCCAGAATTCTACCACGGCAGCGGTCCTCATAGAGCTGTTTAATCTTGGTGAGACCACAGCTGGTGATCTTCTGGGCCACATTCACCATTCTCTGCAGTGCCTTTCTCTCTCGAGAAGAGGTGTTGCCATACCACACGGTGATCCCGTTGGTGAGGACTCTCTCGATGGTGCAGCGGTAGAAGTTCACCAACACAGGTACTGGCATCCCCCATCGCTTGAGGTACCTCAGGAAATAAAGGTGCTGCTGAGTCCACGTTCACAGTCCAGTTAGGTAATTAGAAATGTGAATTCTCAAAAACCTAAAGCTGGTGACTGTTTCCACTTCCGTTCCATCAATACAAAGGGTTGCTAATGATGTGCTAATTGATAAACCTAATGATGTGGTTGCTGCTGTGTCTTGCTGTGCACTCGTGAGTGAACAGGGAGTACAACCTTGGACTCAGACAGCAGCCTTATGGCATGTACAGCTCAATAAGCACATGTAGATGCCTTTCATTTTATTTTCAGGCGCATGTAAACTCTTCACAAAGCAGATCCTCCAGAGACCTCTGCTCTCGGCACCAGCTGTTTCCATGCCGAGTCCCGCTCCCGTCCTGCAGACCTGGAAGCACTTCCATTGTCATCATGGAAGTACGCTGAGGTGTTCCAGAACAGATCCCGGAATGCCAGTGCACGGCCAGCCGGAGTACATTCCCAAACGCAAGGCCAAGAACCCCATGATGAAAGTTGGGCTCGCCTGGTAATAACTTGCATTATTGTGGAAGCTCTGCAAAGCTTTTTGAGACAACTCTTGTTTTTCTTCTACATGTACATGTGGTGTAGCGGATAAGCTTTGTCAAAATCGTTATTAGGTTTGACGTGTCCCTGTTTGTATTTAATTTATGTGCAAACGGTTTGGAGTTTCCTCCTTTGGCAATTTGCACTTCATATATAAATAGCATAAATTGCAGTGAAGCTGTGCTTATAGACTATTGCTGTGTGGTCAGATGGCTGAATGTTTTCAGTTTCTGAAATGCATTGGCATTTACACACATTTCTCTTTGCTTTATTTTCAGGATCATCGGCTTGCCATCGGGTATAATCACATTTCTCCTTGCAAAGAGAGAAGTAGATAAGAACCGCTTAAAACAACTGAAAATTCGGCAGAGGATGAAGGCTGCAAACGAAGGAGACTATGACAGTGAAAGATACAAAACAGCCCAGAAAACTCAATGACCACCAACACAGTTTGAACACTGTTACAAGTGTTATAGCCCCTTCCTCCTCAATACATACTGAACTTGTTTTCAAAAAGTTAATTTCTTACTGTTCAAAAACCTTTACAATAACCACACTACCACTATTGTAGAACCCTGTCTATGAGAGCTAATTAATCACACCTCAAAAATGGACAAAGTATTAAACTTTCCTAATGTGACTACTATATCAAACCTCTAGTAACCACCCTTCAAACTACCTGTGAAGGACAGGTGTTTTCCCAGACATGACACACAATGCAGTTAATGCTGTGTTGAAGTGTAAGCGTTTTTGGTTACAGAAACTAAAAAAGAAATGTGGAGTTTCTTTTCACAGTATGAAACAGATATCATTGAATTTCTAAACTCTGAAAACTTATCTGATGGGAATAGTATGTGTGAGATGCAGAGGTTAAGGTAATGTGCTTGTGACAGTATCAAGGGTTCATGGTTCAGATGCTGGTTGTGCCACAGACTGTTCCGAGCAAGTTACTGAACCTCATTGGGGTCTACTCTTTGGTGAGGCGTTAAAAACAGGGTTGCCTTATTGTATACAGGTCTGTAGAGTTAGTTGTTGCTGCCTAATTTTTCACACAGTCTCTGCACTGCTTTGAATAAATGTCTGTTAAATATCTTGGCATTATATATTTTCCTTGGGGAAAAAAAATGGGATGGAAAAATCAATAATGCATTTTTACAAATATTTATTAAAATGATAGGGTTTAAGAATTCATTACGATTTCTTATATTTAATTGTTTCTATTTTAATTAGGACAAGCTAAGAACAAAAACATGAATACAAGACAGATAAGCTTCAGTAGCACATAAAATATAAAACATATAGATGGTTTTCTTAAATGCATTTTATATGGATGAGATCAACACATAGCATGTAGAACAGAAGCACAAACAGTAAAACACCAAAATCAAACCTTTAACAAAATTATTAGCCCCTACTAAAAATACTGGATAAACATAATGTACAGTATGTCTTAATACTAAACTCGGGTAAAATATTTATTGAGTACCCCTCTATATAGAAGCAATTGTAGGATGTAAACTCTCTGGTGCATTTATACCTCGTATAACAAAATAACTCTTCCACTGCTGTTAAAATTTAGCCATCATTGTTGGCTTCTTTTGTTAAATTCCCTTTTAAGAGCAAACTATGGTTAATGTGATCAATTTTTATAGAAAAGACCCCTGACCTTTCAACCACATTAGATGTCCAATTCAAATAAGCATTCAAAAGATGGCATCAAATCAAAATGCAAACATTCTATTTTATGTAAAATAATGCTGCAGTAAATTGACTAACAAATCTCAACGGAAAAAACAACAGACCTAGCATAATTCTTCTGAAAAAATAACTATAAAATGACATTTTAAGTTATAATTGAATAGAATATCTACAAAGTTCTAATAACCAATATTAACCTATACAAATTCACACTTGGTATAAATGTAAGTGTAAATTACCAGATGACCTTTGAACAGGCGATTTAGAAAAACAGCTTAGGTATACATCTAGCAAAAGTAAACACGTCTGCTTTGTTATGGCTGCGTTGCAGCCCACAGCTGGATGGGCCTGCTGTTCTCATCGCGAGGACCCGATCAGCTGCAGCAGGAACAGGAAGATCTGGACGATGTCGATGTAGAGTGACAGAGCCCCGAACACGTACTCCTCCGGGCTGATGGAGTGCTTTCGGTTCCCTATGAGGAGCTGGGTGTGGTAGGCTAAGAACTACAGTTAAAAAGATTTTTAAAAAAGTCACCATCTGCAGAATGAATCAAAGATACGCCTCACCCTATTTTACTGCTTCTAGACAACAGAAGTAATGCATCTTGGTGACTCTGATGGGACTTGATTCGAGTATTCAAATCCTCAAAGGCATAGACAAAGTTAACCTGAGTTCAGAATCACCTGAACTCAAAACACACATCAGAGGACACAAGGGGAAAGTGAGCAGAAGTGCATTTAAAGCTGAGAACAGGAGACACTTTTTTATACACAGGATTGTGGAACAAGTTACCTAGACAGACTGCTGAAGCCGATACCCTGGTTTCTGTCAAGCAAAGGCTGGGTCAGATCAATTAGCTGCAACCATATGGGCTAAACAGACTGAATAGATAGTCTGCACTAATTTCTCATGTTTTATAAATATTTTTCTGTACTATCGTGATGTATTTCAGGAGAAACAAAACAGTCCCTTACCAAGGTGTAGGCGATTGCTCCGATCGCTGCATAAAGCATGTGTAGCCATGGAATCTGAGGAATCAGATACAACAAGGGTCAAACTAGGGTTCAAGATGTACACATCACCAAAAAAGGCATATGGCACAGGAGGGTAAGCAGAATTCATAAAGCAAAAAATACAGTTCTTGTAATGGTAGAAATATTCTTTGCTCTTGACAGGGAAGTCTAGCACAGACAGAATTTGCTTGAGTGGTACAGGATACTGCCATCGTTGTATTTTGCTGTAAAACAGCACTCACATATTTATAGGAAAGCACGATTGTGGTGATGATCCCTGTGACGAAGACAACAATCCCCAGCACACAGAACAGGCCTCCGCAGGAAGTGAAATCAACCTGACAGACAACACAGGAGTCTGTTAATCAGAGAGGCAACACTCCCCTGTGCATTTGTTCAGTCTCCTGAAGTCACCTTCGAACTGACCAGTCTGCTTTAAATCGGTTTGGTTGAATACCTGAGTATTCCCTACAAATAAAAAAAAATGTTAACGACTGTCATTTTTTTAGAGGACATCTACTTGTAAAACTTTCTATATCGATCAGAACCACTCCTGAATAAGGAAATGACAAATAATTGTGAGCCAAAACTAGTTATTCTCTAATTATTTCCCAGAAATATAAGTCAATAGCTTTTTCCCCAGTATCTCAAAGTAACTAATTTTCATTTTTCTTTATATAGGCACTACATTCACCTTGGGGAAAAAAAAAGCTGTTTTGACATGCAATACAGGCCTTAGATATGACATTAATAACGTTAGAGTGAACCTGTGATGAAACGTGATGAGAACCCATCTGCTACTGAGGACAAAGGAATATTCATGTGAAGCAGATTGGCAAGCGCTACCGTTTCCCAATACTGCCCACAGCAGGACAGCAGGAACGACTGTTCTGTGTGCCAAAGTTGGCACAAGACACCACAACATGAAGCAGACAGGGTGGTCTTTTGACACAAAAAAACCCTGTGTTCTTCCACAGTGCAAAAAAATATTATTTATTTTGGACAGTATCTGAACATTTTGACTATTTAACTCAGGGTTTTGTTGTGGATGGGGGAGGGGTGCACTGTAAACCTAATGTGATGGACATGTAGAAATTTAATTTACACCCTACATTTGCAAAAGGAAAACTGTCTGATCCTGACAGAAAAGGAAAAACCTCTACTTGCTACCAAAAAAAGAAAGTAACTGTCACTCAGGACAACTGAAATAAAATTAGACAACACTCCAGAGAGTGGTACTTGGAATTTAATTGATTAAGCTACATCTTATATGTTACATTTCTAACCGATCGTCCTTTGTGTTCTGATCAAATATCCTTTTACCTTTGTCTGGAAACAGAACACAGTGACGATGATGCAAACAATCGCAGTTATTCCAAGAGCAAGAAACACGGCTTTTGTGTTGTAGTAACTGCAAAGGAACAACACACAGAGGTGAAGGTGAAGCACTGAAGAGTCTGTACCTCTTCCTACACAGGCCTGAAACATCTTCCGATTTCAACAGGCAGGTTATTTCACGCCAAATAGTTTCAAACTGGACTGGCAGCTGTGGTTCAAAAATATCAGCCTGGCAACCTGAAGATGTTTGCCTGCTTTCTAAAAATAACACAGCTGACCTGGCAACATTATTTCATCTCACAAGAGCACAAATGTTGAGATGAAAACTGAATTTTTTTTAAATAAGTTAAAAAATCATCACTGGACAAATATGCAATATATTATAAAAATATTTTGCTTCCTGAGAATTTATTCCTAAAAATACATTTTTAAAATGACAAATGTTATTCAGAAACACGAGTCTTTTCTCTTAAATCGGGTACAATCATAACGTATATTCTGAAACATGTTTGCTATAATAATACATAAAAGATATTCAAGGCTAAAAGTGTTTATTATGCAAAATCTAATATTGCTATAAGCACATTATTTTAATAATACTAGCTTTTCTTACAAACCTTGAAATTGTTCCAGTCATGTAAGACAAAGCAAGTGTCTGTAAAACAACAATATAGAACTCATTTGCATACTTTAAGTGCTTCATTGTGTATTTCATTAAACATGACTGTTCTGTTAAACAGTAATTACATTCAAATCTAATGAAATGTATAACCCTGAACTTGAACACTCCAATACATACAGGAACAAGAACAGGTTAATGGCATCATATTCCTACTCTCCCCCTCACTTCCCCTTATACCTTCTTTCTACAAAGGTGGAATTAACCTCTACTTGTTCCTTTGCAACTAGCATGCTGACGGGACCCAACTCTAACCTCCATGGAAATATCTGTATATATTTATGCTAAATAAATTAATAAACGGATTAAAATGTGGGGAATTGGATTCAGTATCTTATTAGGTGTCACTATTTTTAATTTAAAATAAATCAGGAATGAGTTAACAAAACCATCACAAATAATTTCTTTTTAAAAGAATGTGTATCCCTGGGATATTAGTGAAGTTCAAGTAGGCAGCTATGTCAGCATGCATAGGCTGCAAAGGACCAGATAAAGGTTTATTCCTGCTGAAAAGAAAAGAGACGCAACACTTCCACTGTGGAGTCTTTCTCGGGTGTGAAGAAGGCTCCACCTCTTTTCTTTTCGGCATGGAATAAATTAATATGTTAGGACACATTTGGAAATTTCTCTGCATCTCCACGTTACATACTGTATATGCAGTGGTATGTAAAGTTCCTTCCTCAAATTTTGCAAAGGAGACATTGTTTTTCACACCTTTCAATAAAGGTTAGAAACAAAGTCTAAACTGCGATTGCTCAGCGGAGCTGCTCACTTTCTCACTAGGAGAAGGTTCTGAATTCCAGATATTCTCTCACTGTTCTACATCACAATAACTTCATGAGGTGGTGCTTGGGCTTGGCAGCCATGTGTCCCTGCACTTACAGCTGCGGCATGACACTTCCCAGCGAGCTTAACACATTCAGCTACACCTCCTGTTTCTCCAGCTGCGGGTACTTACAAACACAACCAGCAGGATTATATTCCAAGGGAAGCGTCTCCTGGAAAGCAGAAAAGTCTATCAGTACAACACAGCCGATTTAATTATGTGCAATGAAACTCCAGTACTGTCATGTTCATGGATAACACTTTCTTACCTGGGTCCCTTACAGCAAGCCAGGACAAGATATGTCACCATGAAAACCGCGCTAGAAAAGAACATGCGAGCTTAGTTATAATTAAGGCCACTGACAGAATGAATCACGCTTTAAAAACAGTTCTTTGTTAAGAGGCAGAATGTTTTGAGAAAAGCAAACTAGTTAAAATATTAAGTGGCAGTAATAAGCAATATCCACCGGTGCGCAAAACCGCTGTGTGCGCAAGGCTAGAATGAGCAGTGCATTTTTTCTGTGAACTAATTTTACTACTATTAACATTTTCCAGAAACATAACATACAATACATAATTTAAACACCCGTTCTTAAAACGTAATCATATTTGGACCTTCTGAAAATGAGTAGGAAGGTGTCCATAATTCCCCACAGAGTGGTGGCACTGTGGCTCAGGATCTGCACCTGTGGCTGGAAGGTTGCCGATTCAAATCCCGTGGCCGGCAGAGGAATCCTACTACCTTGGGCCTCTGAACAAGGTCCTTAACCCCAGCTGCTTCAGGGGCGCCATATAAATGGCTGACCCTGCGCTCTGACCCCCAGTTTCTCCCAGTATGTGTGTCTCATGGAGAGCAAGCTGGGGTATGCGAAAAGACAAATTCCTAATACAAGATTGTATATTACTAATAAAGTGATCTTATATAAGGAACTGGGGATAAGTTTCATATAAGAACAACATCTATGATGGGTCAAGTATGGTCCAAAAAAGTAATAAATGAATCATTCGATGATTAAGACCTCCGGATGAACAGTAGTATTCCAAGATTTACAGTTCATTAGTCATCATTTTTTCTGAACTTGTTGATCAAGTTAAGACTGTGCGAATTTTAAAATGTTTTTTTTCAGACTATGTTTTCAATAAATGATAAACAGTATGGTCAAGTCATTAATAATACAAAACAAGAATGCTTACTAGGATACCCAGTATAAAGCTGAATTCTTGACAACAAACAGACGAACTGGAATACTGTAAAACAAAAATGTGAGAGAAAGAATCAGAATTCGGGTTGTAAGAAAGTTAATCAAATACATTGATTTAAATTTTCTCTGTTGTTGATTTATGTAAATTCTAATAACACACTTTATTTTAGAGGAAACGGCAAGCTTCAGATCCTATAAAGCACATAATGGGTTTTGTTTACTTAAACCAAGAATCACAGGCATTGAGGTTTCTCAGAAAAGCAGACACACCCACCAAGCCAGAGAGGTAAACTCCCTAATTAAACAAGTGATCCTTTCTTTGGTTGCATTAAAAAAGTACATATTTGTATAACTGCAGAAGAACGAGACGCGCCCATTTTTAGAGGAGCAGAGTGAAGATCTTGGCACCGAGATCCCAGCTTGTCCACTTGCAGGGTTTGCTGAGGATGCCAGAGCTTGTCCCCTTTCTCACAGCTGCGCTCGCTGCAGGCCCTGCACACACCCAAAGCCCCGCAGGAGCTTGTGAACTGAACGAGCTTAGTTTCCATGTCACATGGCAACACAGCAGACTGCACTGGCACACCCTGTTCTGTGGCTCATGACACAGTCTGAATAAACGGAAGTGCAGCAATGAACAGCCAGCGACTTTTCAGGGACCAGCCAGCCAGTGTTTAGCATCACATGAAAATTAATTTAAATTGTTGATTTTCTTACTTTGAATAGCCATGACATTTTTCCTATTTTCAGTATTTTACAGAATTCTTCTTTCATAAGAAGGGCTGCAGCAGTAGCTGGCGTGTTCAGTTCCAGGTGTTTTGTGACCATGAAAGAGATCTGGAACAAAGTCACAAACCCTCAAAGGCCACAGCTGCATTTTCTCACTGGCGTCTTTACATACGCATCAGCGCAAACCTTGTACCTCCGGGCCTTACAATCTTTCACTCTCTGCACTGCTCTACGGGCTTTATCTGAATACTAACAAACATCATGTGTAGATAGTGTAGTGTAATGTCAAGACTGTTTTATAATGGTTAGAATTAGCAGACATATTTTCTGGACTCACCAAAACGTAAAGACAGCAACAAATGCAACTGTGACAAGGAGCTGGGCTGCCAGTATGAGGTACACCTGGTGAATGCATACACACCATGAAAAATGTTGGTTATTGAAGAGAAGACAACACTTATCATTAGTACCTTCATTTTTAAAATTACATTTTTCATATTTAAAATTACATTGAGTTTAATAAAAATAGCAGCTTACTGTTTGAGAAATAGCTACAAGACTAATTATTAAGAAATGATTATGAAAATTAATAAACAGACTGAATATAAGAATGACAGTTAATGGAACAAATAGGTAATAAGAAATGTAGCCAAATAAAAGCATATATAAAAGACGCTATGCATGTATACAGAACCACAGAAACAGGAATTTATTATCCTCTTTTACATGCACTCATGAATCTCCCGTCTCTTCATACTCCAGAGCAATAATCCAAGTATAATAGTTTCACTTGAGTTTAACCCTAATGATTTGTTCTTACTTTTCGGATAAAAGCATGTCGAACGGTTTTGTCATCCCAGTCAGCGGATGTGAATCCCTCAGGGTCTCCTGCAGAAGTAGTGCCATATTTATTATTATCACCTACTGTACATGAGCAATTACACGTTAGTTATCTCCTGCACTCTTTTAAAACGTTTTAAACGTTTAGGAAGTGGATCAGGGTTATAAAAACACGTACACCACCCAGCTTCTATGACAGAAAACATTTATAATGCATTAATGGAAGCTGCCATCCAATATTTAATAGAAAAACAAATTTGTTGGAATTGATGCCATGGTCTGACCAGACGTCTTTCATGTTCTCATGTGATTAAGTCAAACAGAAGTGGGTATTTTAAATATCTTGTACTATCTAGAAAATGTGACAATGGCATCCTATCACTGGAAACTCCTGGATGAATATCTACTTTGAACGTTGCCCAAAGTGCCTGGCAGATGCATCTTTAAAATACAGATGGTTGAGATCTGTATTATATCTTGTATCATTTATCTTTTGAATCTGACATTTCAATACAAAATTTTGAGAGTCACTGAATTTCAATGTATTATGCTTCATTCTAGATTAAGCTGACAATTAAAATTTTAAATTCAATAATTATGAAAAGTATGAAAATCTGTTGTGAAGATCCTCCATGCCCTTGAATTAAGTCGCTGACTGCTTACAGAAAATATCCATGTGAAAAAAACATAATATCAGTTGGGCTGAAAAGACCCCTCACTGTTGCATTTGTTTAAACAAACATTAAAAAGGGACATGGGACATGTGACTGGGACATTCAGAACTGAAAAGTTTTTTTCTGCACATTCCTTCGCTGTTTGTCTAACATTGTGTTACCATAAATCTAATCAATGTAAGAAAACAAATCTAATAAAAATCAATTACGAAGCATTATTTCAACTAAGACAAAGCATTCTCAGCATCTATAAAACAATCCTTGAAGTTTCTGATTATGGAGGACTTAGAGTGCAGTGAGATTCAGTATTCTGGGTTGAGCCACGTTTTGCTTCTTAACAGAAGCTAATACTTAAGTTTGAGCTGGACTGAATACAGTGTCTCCGGGGTACACTTCTAAACAAAACATGATTTCTATACTTGTTCTTTAACAAATTCATATCTGGAAATAAAAGCAATAATAATTGTTACACAATATGGCAATTTATCCCCCTTTTTGTTGTTGCACTATCTTCACAGGGGAGCATGTTGAAAGCCCAGTGAAATATGACGGGATGGATTCGGAGTCGGATCTTGAGATCCCGAGCAGTGTGCCGCCCTTACCTGGGTTCAATGCGGAAGATGGCATCATTGGAGGAATTATTGGAGGCATTGGCGGGGGCATGCCATGATGTGGGTGACCAGGTCCATACTGAGAGGCTGGCTGCCCGGGGTACATGCCAGGCTGCCCAGGGTACATGCCAGGCTGCCCAGGGTACATGCCAGGCTGCCCAGGGTACATGCCAGGCTGGGCTGGACCTGCAGGACCATGGAAGCCATATGCTGGGGGCTGAGGATATTCTCCAGCCTGAGGCGGGTAGAGAGGATTCCGTGACTCTTCGTAGCTCGGAGGAATATCAGGCTTCGACATTGTGACAGGCTTTGAGCTTCTAGTTTAATTCTGCAAGTAAAGTAAAACACTACTTTCAAAGGGTTGCAATCGTTGTTTAAAATAATGTAAAAATACACAGCACAGCAGAATTTCAGTTAGCCTGAATGGGTTCTTGCAAAGTGACTTTGGTGACAAAAATTCTTTCAATTTTTCCATTTTAATTTAAGATTTTTTGGGAACCAAACAGAATGTCATCCCAATTCTAAGTGCTTGAGAAACAACAAGGCTGTCTGAGAGGCACTACTTAACCAAGACGGAGAGCGATCTTCTGGTTTATAGCAATGAGCTGCTGTGGGTTCTGAAATATGGAAACTAAATGATCACGTGTCTTTTCTCCACTGCTGTTATATGTCCCCACAGACCATCCGCTGACACAGCAGGGGGCTGGTGCCCCGCCTGTGAGCATGCTGATACACAGGACAGGCGCGTGGTAAGCAGGACCTGCGTTCCACCATTTTAAATGTTCACACAATATGATCATACCGGCTTCTCTCTACAGTCTTCATTGTTAGGAGAGACATGCGACGACTCATATCAAGTCATTTTATTCTGTTTCCAAAAAATACACCTTGTAAGAGTTTGATTTTTAATAGTGCACTTTATATTATGAAATGTGTTTATGAAAAAAACCTCAATGCCCTTTATAATAAAAGAGGAAGTAAATATGAAATAAAAACCATTCATATATAATAGGGGACAGGTGCACAATTTTAGTTCAAGAACAGAATCCTAAACTAGGATCAAAACATCAGCTTATGCATTTTTCTATAAAACTGTTAGAGCATCAATAGCCTTGCCTAATCTGTTGTTTCTCGGCTGATGCTGAGAACACAGTGATCTGAACATCACTTTTCAGTGGCAAAAATTTTAAAAACTCAGTCCTACTTCCCAACATACAATTCTGAAGCAGGGTTCAGGCTTAACTGGTTAAGCTGTGGGAAAATCCTGATGCAGGCCTGAGACTTTCTGCTCAATCAGAGTGCTCACAATGGCCATTCATCAACCATCGCTGACTAGCTTCTGCTGTCCCTACAACAGCACAACAACCACCTGGGAACACCCAGGCTGCAAGTTTGCAGACCACAATTGAAGACACCTCTAGAACAAAGAGCCAACACAAGAACTATGAGCTCCAGGTGTTAGGAGAAAAGGAGATATGTTCAATGGCAGAGATCTCCAACCCTGGTCCCAGAGGGCTAGTGTGACTACAGGTGTTTAGTCCACATGGGCTCATGGCCTAAATCAGCTCATTATTTCCTAAACATCTCCCATCTCTACAGGTGCTGCTGTTTAAAGAGACCTGGGCATCTTCAGAGACACCTGCTCTCCACAACATGAACTGAGAGACAACTACACTCATAGACCTGAAAACAAAGTAAGGAGATGTACACCCTTCAAATTCAAGTTTCTTCAATCTAAACTGTTTAAAATGTTATCTACTTCTTACATGTACATCTGGGTAGGGTCCAGGAGGTTATAACTTCTTAACATCACAAAATAATATTTCAACACAGTATAGTTTTTTTCATGTTTTTCAATGCATTGCTCATTGTGTTTTCTTGACATTTTACTGCATTTTTTTACTGTAAACCATTATTGACACTTGCCATTTGCATACTCTGAAACAATCAGTTATGGCTTGTGTCTTAGAAACAGCACTGGTGCAGGGAGACTGCACATTATGCAGAACGGTGTTTGTACATTATAAGACATTTCTAATATAATGTTTAAGATGATAAAAATAGCTTCTTTGTAGCTCCAGTTACATGCTTTGACCTCATTAAATCATTAGTGATGAAGGTACCCAGGAACTTGAAGCTGTTACACATCTCTACAGCCACACCAATGATGTGAATAGGGATGCGGTCCCCACCCGGCCTTCTAAAATCAATGACCAGCTCTTTGGTTTTGCCGACGGTGACGCAGAGATTATTGTCAAGACACCACTCCACCAGGTCCCTGACCTCATCCCTGTAGGCCGTCTCACCGTTACTGGTGATCTGGCCTATGATGGTAGTGTCATCAGCATATTTGTAGATGGAGTTGGAGCTGTGTCTGGATTAAAACCTCAGTAACAAAATAAATTCATTGATGGTATCACAAAATTCCAGATTAAGCACAAAATCCTGCACTTTGTAAAAGTACTGTAAGGCCCCCATGTTCCCACAGGCGAGAGTGAGAGTTTACACAAATCACGATGTGAAGCAGCACTTTCTGCTCACTAGTCCCTCTCCTGACTGATGTACTGTGATGTACAAGCAAATAAGTACAGGTTGTGCAGCAGACATTTCACCACAGAAATGTTCCAACATGATCTGCATACAGAGTTAACAAGTAGTATTTGTCTGCAAAACCATCTCAAAGTCAAGAGCAATATTTGGATTAATTTTGTGATGTAAATTGGAGGTTTTACTCATTACTATGGACATTTTAAACATCGTTATATGTATACAGCATAAAGTCCTCCGAATTACACAAATTGCCCATAATAATCAAACTTTTAAGCTTTACTTCTGTGGAAAGTATTTTTTATATTATGTAGAATAGGCTGTTTTCTTATAGTTTTATTTCAAACAAAGTTAATTAACTCTATTGCATCATTTTTCCTCTACATCTGGTAAGCAACAGTGAAAAAAAATGGAAAGTTTAAATTCCTGCTTGTGCTCCATGCCAGGAAGACAACACATTTTTAATCATGCACTGAACAAAAAAAAAGAAACAGCACTGAAGCCCTCCTGAACTCCACTCTGTAATGCCACATTCTCCATTATTCAAGTTCTACTGTTAATGTGCTTGTTTTAAAGGTAAAAGGGGCACTGGGTATATCCACCTTTGAAGGTGCTGTATTAAGCTGCATGGTCCCAAGGCTGAAACCCTTATTGTAGCCACTGAAGAGAGGCTGATTTTTAGAAAACGTACAAACTGAGGGCTGTGTTCTCCAGTAAATGTGGGTGCTGCAGCTGTATAAGAGCCACTATAAGCTCATCTTGCTCAGTCCAAACACTAAAAATGGCCTTTTCTTCGCTCTCATCACCTGAACCAAGAGAGGCGGAAAGTGCAACTAACACAGAGTTGAATTATTAAATATGGGTAGTAACATATTATACACAATATATACAGAGCAATAAGCTCCTCCGTGATCAAGGCAGATGGCAAACATCTTTATGTTCTTTCTCTACATGTTACATGGACATGTTATCTCCATGATCACAACACCCACAGTAGAAGGACACGGTCTCAGTTTCCTCTTACATGTTCTGCTTTTTAGCTTTTAATGGCTTCAGTCTTTTGGGGTGAACTTGTCAGAGACTCCCTCATAAAACACAACAGAAGAGTGTCTAAGACTTTTTTGCTATGTGTAATAGATTTAGGAATGTTACAGATTATGTACTGCAACCCTAGGTACTAGATCAAGGGTCACCAAAATCGTGTTAAGGATGTCTTCTCCAGCAGTCAAGAACCAGAATTCCCTCAGCTGAACACATTACTTGCTTAGCGGAAACGGATCAAGCATGTCCAGGCTTTAGAAGCAGGTGATCTAGGGTGACCTATTAATTTCTACTGGATTGGGGCTCTCCAGGACCAGGGGCAAACAGCCTTGAACTAGATGGGGAAAAAGGGGGTATTTCCACATAGCTTAGCCAACCACATTAACAGAACATAGCAATATCTTTACATACGGTGATACATTATCTTTATGTAGAGTTTAGCTTTAATAATCATCCAGGTGGATGCTGCACATTGGTGGTGGTGGAGGGGAGTCCCCATTACCTGTAAAGCGCTTTGAGTGGAGTGTCCAGAAAAGAGCTATATAAGTGTAAGCAATTATTATTATTATTATTAATAATAATAATAATAATAATAATAATAATAATAATGTGTATCAGAATGTTTCACACATCTATGCGCTTAATTCACGTCTTCCCCTAATTACATACTGCTGTTCTGAACACTTATCTCAGCAGTGTCAGACTTATTTCCTGAAGGGCCTCCTGTCCGTTGGCTTTTCTTCTGACCCTAGTCGTCAATTAAACAAACCCAATTATTTAAAAATTTCATTGACACATAACGGATTTTACTTAAGGTGAATCAAAACACCCACTTTGTTTACAGTAGTTATAAAACATCTCAGAGCCAGGTTACAAGTATTACACTCATGCAGTTGATTAATAAGACCCACAGTGTAACTGAGAGCTCAGGCTGTAACAAAGACAGAGAACACGAGATCTTCAAGGCCTGTTGGTAACTCTTCTAAAATCGTGCGGTGCCAATAAAGATATTCGAAATTTAATCACGAGGCTGAACACGACTTCCAGACGCGTGACCACGTCTAAAAATGCCTCGGAAACGCCTAAATGAACTAAGACAACTGTTGCGCTACAGTTACTCTTAACCCAAACAGTTTTAAAACCGAAGCAGTTATTCAGCATTTTTTCATGCTTCATTGTATGGTAAATATTCAGAGAAGCCCAGCCTCACTAGCAGATGACGAATTTTTTTTTAAAAAACAACCACTATAATACTGCAGCTATTCTGCTTTTATCTGCTAGCTCGATGCTTCCGCAACAATTCTAAAACACTTATATTAAAAAACGAATTATTTTCGCATTATCAGTCACCGCTTTCCAGCTGAAATGTTAAAGCCCCCCCAGAGGTGACCAAACAATGGAACTCAAGTTGGAAAACAGAACAGCAGGGGCGATTGCACCCACAGCTCAGCCTTCTGCCCAAAACCCTTGACCAAACTGTAAACTTACAGGATGCACACCTACAGCAGCGGGACCCGAACTCGCGACGCCCTCGCACCTGGCTACACGACCCACACCCACTCTCGGCAAGGCGTCCACGGGAGCACCCAAACAAAACTTATTGTTTGTGCCTCCAAGTGGCACCGCTCCGCCGAGTGAAGTCAGATCACAGCGGCAAAGGACACAAACTCGGCTTCCGCTCACCTCTGGCCCAGGAGGCACGCAAACACAAGCGCCTTTCCCCCGCGGAGAAGTTCGTGCGGGACGGCAAACTCCGGCCCGGCCAGGTAATGGCTTCTCCGCAGCTGCAGTTTCAACCCCGTCCGGACGCACGGCTCGCCAAGCTTCCTGCAGCGCCGCTGGGAGTGTCCGCCGGGCCGGGCCGGGCCGGGCTGGGGCGGGACTTCTCGCTGGAGCTCCCGGCACGGCGCTTTCTGCGCAATGGTGTGCAATTTCCCAGAGCATCGCTCACTCGCCTGCCCTTTCTCCAAGACACTTCCTCGCACTGAAAGGAACACCAGGACCAAAGATAGTGGTGAGCAGTGGTGGAGAAATGATGTTTCTGCGGGTCACACAGCAATTAAAAAAACATTGTGGATAAAGCTTATGTGTACGGAAGCGCAATGCTGCCACCAAGGGAAAAACAAATCACCCCCCTTATCTCGTAATTACGAGGTGGCAATGAGTGTTTCAGTGCATGTACTACCTGTTACGTTGTGCACTGAACGCATCTAGAAGCTGCCGTGAACTTGGCTGGCACTTTCGGTTTAATGATCGTGTAAATGTCCAGCACTGCAGAACGGATTTACTTTCAACTGTGGTTCAGTCATAATGAAATCTTGCAATTTTTAGTTAATATTAACAGAATCATTATTAGCGTGAGGACCAGTTTTGTGGGATTTATAGATCAAAACAATGATTGTTCCGTTTTTCCTTGGTAGCAGCGATCCGCTTCCGTATACATGACAATGTAGGTCATATACGATACTTTATCTTTATGATAAAATAATCGCGTATTCAATGAAGTATACGTGCCAAGCAGATAGTGAATGCCTCATTTATCGATATGGAATTTAGTTCAAAACACAAACAATAAAATGTAATTTCGTTAAAGAGCCAAAAACGAGTTCTATAGAGATCCGAAAAGCTGCGCGTCGTATCGGATTTCAAAAGCACGTGAGCGAGCTCAAAACATGTTTCACAGCTCTCGAAACTGTCCTCTGTTGCCGCCAGGTGGCGTCACACTACAGATTTTATGTGATCAGTTTTTAGAGCATAAAAAATAGGCTACAGACATCTTGTTCGTTTGGTTGTTGTATACTGTACACTAGATCAAGACCTGGACTTGTGTTAACCATTTTCTTAAGGAATCCAATGGAGTCCGTTTCAGCCACATGCAATTCTCTGTGGCATTTCTCCTGTTTTCGGCCTCAGTTCATTTTCACTTGTCCTCCTGTTACTACTGATTTCGAACGAGTTCCTGGATCCCATGATCATGATGAGGCCAAATAATACATTAAAGGCTAGATTTAAAAACGCAGAATAAAAACTAATATTTAAGCAAGCCTGAAGAAGTCATCATTAGAGAGCCTCTAATGGACTGGGTCAGTGATCTCCACAGACAGAGCACTGCACACGAGAAGGCTCTGTCCCCAATTAAAACAACCTGGAGCTGAACCCCTTACAGATGAGCAGGAGACTGACAGTCCACTCTCAATCTCAATGGGTGTCAGTGCACTTTTTATTACTTTTTTTAAATTACTTTCAGGGTGATATAGCTTTTTTCATCATCTATATCACCCTGCAGCTCACAGCTGGCAGCCCACTGAAGCTCAGCAGGTGTGAGTCTGGTCGGTACCTGGATGGGAGACTCCTGGGAAAAAGGTCTTAGTGGGACCAGTAGGAGGTGCTCACCCTGCAGTCTGTGTGGGTCCTAATGGCCCAGTATAATGATGGGGACACCATACTGTAAAAAGGCACTGTCCTTCAGATCAGATGTAAACCAAGGTCCCAACTCTCTGTGGTCATTAAAAATCCTGGGGCACTTCTCGATAGAAATTGAGGTGTTACCCTGGTGTCCTGGCCAAGTTTCCCATTGGCCTTCACCAGTCATGACCTCCTAATAATCCCTATCTCTGAACTGGCTATATCACTCTGCTCTCCTCCCCACTGAGAGCTGGTGTGTGGTGAGTGTACTGGCGCACTATGGCTGCCATCGCATCATCCAGGTGGGGCTGCACACTGGTGGTGGTGTCAACATTACTAGTCTTGATTAACTAAAACCATGTATCAATATTGCAGCTTTAGAATAGACGTTCAAGGTTAAGTTAGACAAAATTGTGCTTAAGAAACATGTCATGATCTTAGTATGCTTTAATCTTCGCGCATACTAAGATTAGTAATGATCGATTAAAAAGAAAAATTAAAGTTGGAAAACTTCAATGGTTACTACTCGGTATAGGCACGCACTGTACCAGGAATGCGAGTATATAGTTACTTAATTAAACATATTTTCTATCCTAAACAACACCAGTCCAATTCACTACTGCCAGGGCTAATTAATAAATGATCAAAGTCTCGCAAACCACCCCGCCCAAACCGAGACCCTGATGTCACTCGTTCACGCCCACAGCTATGGCGCTTCCGGACTGGTTCACTCCGCTGTTCCTGGCGGCCGCGGCGTCAGGGCTGTTTTGTATCTGTCTCCGGTACCGAGGGGTGAGGAGGAGCTTCTGCACCAAAAATTTATTCATGAGGATAATGGCTCGAACGGAAAAACCACTCTTCCGGATCGCGTAAGTGGCGGCATTTTGTGTTTTTTGCTGACCAGGCGAAGGAGGCCAGGTTCCCAACAGTGGGAGTGACTGTACTGTTTGTGCAGCTGACAGCACCTTTACTGCTGATCAGGTGCCCTGGCCTCAGCCACAGGAACCACGTCTGTGCTGTACGTGTGTTTTCATTTAATGAAATCATGTTTTTGCAGGCGTATATACAGACCTATATATTGGTGTCCACACCGTAATAATCACAGTAGAGGCGGATCATTACCGTGTGTCAGTCCCGTTGTGACTAACAGTATGAACATTATGCATATGTCAGTACCCTGTGGTAACGGCAAGAGAAGCAGGAGAGTAATATTGGACATGCTAGTGGTTTCAGTGCCTTTATGGTTTAATTAAAAAAGTTTTGTTTTGCTGAAGCCTATGTCGTAGATTTCAAAATTAATATTTTCTGTTGTGAGGTGATCATGTTGCATGTTAAGTCCCCTTAAACTGCAAAGTAGTTCGTCGGATCTATCTGTGTGTACTACAGCAGTGTTTACATTTCAGGTACACGCTGTACACACGGACTAAACTGGGGTATATGTTCTACAAGAGGCAACTGAGAAAAGCTAGAGAGAAATTTCCCACTGGTCACTCCTCTGTCCAGCCAATGGATATCAACGGTGCGTGTTCTAGAGTTTAAAACCGTGTCCATGTGCGAACATACCTTGTTTAGATTATTGAACAAACAGATGCAAGTTAAAACAATACATTAAGCCACTCAAGCATAAGGGTACAGTATAAATTAAATTACTGAAATATCAGTGGCTTGTTGCCATTGAAAAACTTGATTTGTCTTTAAAGTCATGATTTCGTTAGCCTGCTATGAAAGCTATGATAATTGGAATATTGTTCCAGAGTAATCAAAAATAATCAGAGTAAGAAAAAGTAATTAATCCTAAGTAATTTTGTATGTTAAATAATCTGGACTAAAAAATAAATCACATCAAATGGACATATTAGCGGATAGACCTTAATATCTTTTAATCCAAGGAGTTGTTATACAAAGTTAAAATGTGGAAAATGTTGCATTCGTAATTTTTAATCTCCTTCGGTGATTCTTGTTTTATGTTTAGGTATTAAGATTGTGCCAATTCCTATACTGTCAGATAACTATAGTTACCTGGTGATTGACAAAACATCAAATGCAGCTGTGCTTGTGGATCCTGCTGACCCACAGGCTGTCCAGGTAAGTGACAAGCAAGTTAGCATTGCTTACTTGTACCGTATTGTTTGTCTAAATGGGTTTGATGCATTAACATACTTAAAACTTCTCATTTCTGCCGTCACAGAAATACAGGTGAAATATCACCTGTCACTGAATTTCAGTAAGACACATCTCTCTTGTTTCAGCTGTGTGGTCAAATTGAGTTAATTTAACTAGTAAGAATTCCATTGTACCAGTACATGTACCGGTTACATATGGCAATAAAGTTATTTAATTAGGAATGGATATTGTGCGAAGGCTGGACTTTGGGTGCATTGGCAGTTAAATACCAGACCATGTGGTCGACACATCTTGACCAGATGGTAATAAATGTATAGCATGGACATGTTACATTTAAGAATAATTTAGTAATCTGTCTAAAAATATGGTTTCTTAAACATGTTTTTTAATTTGTTACATGCTTTTTCTGAAGACTGATTTTATATACAAAGTATTCACCGTAAATGTTTGTTATATAAACATTTTTTCGTCTCTTTACATCTGTCATGAGATATTTGTACGTCAAAACAACTGTCCAAAACCAAAACTATCTAGTTCACTTCATGATTTGAAGATTTGTTTTTTAATTTGTTAACAGATGACTTGTGTTCTACATTTTGATTGTGAATAATCATCTGCTCGCTTTAGTCAGCCCAAAGTCAGTACAGGTCTAGTCAGTACAAGACCACATACAGTAGGCAGGGTATTAGCAGGAAATAGACAGCAGTTTATCTAAACAGTAATGTAAGAAAAGTCTGCATATGAAATCTCTTGTTTTCCAATTTAGGCATGCCTTGAGGATGAAGGAGTGACATTAGAAGCTATTCTGTGTACACACAAGCACTGGTGAGGAGAGGCCTGGTTTTGGTTTACAACTCTTTATTAAATAACAGCCTCTTTAAATCAGTATGACTGTAACTTCTAGCATGGGCTGTGCTATAACTACACTTGATTTATGTTGTCTGCCCAGAAAAGTGTCACAAACACCTAAATGCTTGAGCTGCACCACTGATAGTTCAATGGCTTGTGCCCTGGGTCTTGTTTTCATCTGAGCAGCATGGATTATTTTCCTAGAGCAGCTGTATCTGATGGGTGGGGAAAAAGGTGTCCAATTATGTTCAGTTATAAAGCAATGCATGCATTTTTTATGCTTGATATTTTATTCAAACCTGGAAGCTCACACTGCAGATTTCTAAGTGTAACATAAAAGTGTTACAGTAAATGTCAGCAAAAACTAAAAAGAAAACTAGAAATAGGTCGATTGTGTAAGTATTCAAGTCTGTGAGCTCTATTTGGTGGATGCACCTTTGGCAGCAATGACAGCTGCAAGCCAAATAGGATTGTAGCCTATATGCTTTGCGCACTGGCTTGGTACAAAATTTGTCCATTCTTCTTGTGAAAGCCCTCTCATGTTGCTTGGGGATTGTTTGTGCACAGTAGATTCTCAATAGGATTCAAGTCAGGACTTTCACCCAAATATGTTCACATGCTTAATCTTAAGACCCTACAACATAGCTATGACCTTGTGCTTTGGATCAGTGTCCTGCTGAAAGGTGAATTTTTGTCCCACTTTTAGGTCTAAAGCAAGTTTTTCTCTAAGATCTGCAAGCACATTGTTCCATTTAAGTTTTCCATCAGTCTTCACAAGTTTTCAAGTCTCTACTGATGAGAAGCTAAACTATAACATAATGCAGTCCCCATCATGCTTGACAGCAAAGGATGGCACTGATTGAGTGATGTACTATACTGTTTTTGATGTAATGTTTTGTCTTTAGACCAAAGATTTTCCAAGTTTGTCTTGTTTGACCACAAAAACCTTTGCCACATTTTTGCGGAATAAATCAGGTTCTTTGTTGCGAATTCCTTGGAGGTTTAGTTTAGCCCATGATTATATTAGTTTGCTCCTAGTTTATAGTTCATTATGTATTATGTATATTATGTATATTTTTAGTTCCATAAATGTCCCTTTGAGGAGTAACTGGGAAATTGTTGAGCCTTGGACATTTTCTTCCGTCTAAGCCACTTAACTTTGTAATTCTTTCAAAGTCAACATTGTCCCACAGAGGCATCCCTAACCACTTTCCTCCTTGTCCATCTGTTCAGTTTTGAGGAACAGTGGGATCTATGCAGTGCCTGTATGCCTTCTACATTTTAATTATCGACTTAACCCTTAATATCTCTTTGAGAATGATGTGAACATCCTGATCTGTATCTTTATGCAGTTTTTTTTTACCTGAGGTGTTAAGATCCTTTACCTGAGTTGTTAAGATCTCATGGTTGAGTGTTTGCTTGAAACTCACTAAATTATGTGAACCGCTATGTTGCACAGAGACAGAGGCCACTCTTTTAATTAACTTAGATATTCCACAGCATAGGCTATGAATACTTATGCAATGATGACTTATTTTCCATTTTCCTCAATTTGTTGCTTTCTTTTTGTCTATTGCTTTATTTGAGTTTGTGGATTTGGTTAAACATATAACAAATATTACAATTTAAAATTCAAAGTACTTTGACTTCAAGCTTTAAAGCAACGAAATATGAAAACTGTACAAGGATCTAAATATTTTCAAAAAGCACTGTATCTCTCAGCTACAGCATGTTAGTCTCCTAATCTAAACACAACTTTCATTTTTCACTACAAGCAAGCCAGTGCATTTTTCCTCACTGTCTGCAAACAAAGGAGACTTATTTTCTTTGCTGACTCACACACAACAATGTCCTTGTCAGTGTTTTATAAAGAAAATAGAGCTTTTGTTTGGGAAAAAATATTCAGTAAGTAAGAGTTACGGTCTTTTAGTTGATAGTTAAAAAAAGATTGGGCAGAAGGTCTTTGTTAGATAAATACAGCTGACTTTCTCTATATAAGTGTAACTTTTATGTGCATGTGTTTAAAAGGCAGGGAGGTGTATGTGCTTCAGCTTGTAGTTCTGTAACCAGTACTTTGCAATCCCCAGGGACCACAGTGGAGGCAATAAAGGCCTGAGAAGACTTCACAGCTCCTGTCGAGTGTATGGGAGTGCGATGGACAACATTCCGGGCCTCACCAAGTAAGTTTGAGATCACGTGCACATGAAAACGTGACGTATCGCATTCCCTCAAGACTTTTTAAAACTACATTGCTTTTTTTGTGAGCTTGTTTCCTTAATCCATTAATGTTTTTTTTCTCAAACTCAGATACACTTATGTGTAGATTGAATTTAAAATGATTTCTGAGCTCTGTCTCAAAAATATCAGCTATTGTTTGAGAGAAAATTAGTTTGCTGTGTCTGTTTTCACTTCCTTAAACTCCCAAACTGAACATCAGCTATTTCCTGTTTAGAGAACTGTAGGACTTGGTATTCGCTGGATGAACAGTACGGAGAGTTCTGACTTTAACCCAGACTGTGACATCATCTTATTTGATATCTCACAATTGCATTTTTTCCTCATTCTGTCATTGTTTGCCTTTGTGGTTGAATTGTATCTCCAAAGTTTTTATAGTTTGTTTTACTTGTTTTGCTGTTAGTGCAACTTTTTTTTATATAGCATGAAAATACCTCTGAGAACGTATAATATCTGAAAAGGTCTTCTGAGTTTGCTACAAAGAATTTGGAAAGAAATACAATGTCCCTGTTATTAGTTATTGTTCATTGAAGATATAAATACAAGCACATCTTATGTGCATTTAAATGGCAATTAAAATGCAACAAAAGAGCATTAGAACAAATAGCATTTTTGAGTTTTAAATGCCTCTCAGTATATAACAGAAAGATTGTTCCTAACTACTGTATATTTATAAAAGGTTTGTATGGGCACTTTGGACCTCATACATCATTTATCATCAAATAGAGTTTAAATATCTGTTCATACCAATGGTTTAGGATTTGTGCTCTTGAGTTTTTGTAATTCCAGTTTACAGTCAGATCCTAATGTGTACTTAATCGCTTTTTAATGATTGTTACTAATTGTAAATGTTTTTTTTAGAAGATGCTTCATTATTTTTTCATACTTACATTTTTTAAATCGTGCAAAGTAACAACAAGACACAGTTAACACACCCATATTTTTATGAAAAGTAGTATTTTTTATATTTTGTAAACATTACCATACTGTACCAGTATCTTGTCTCTGATTCTTTTGGCTATCTTCTAGTAAAACAGATGCTGCTGGCTCTTGTTAAGGGTCTTGTTACTGGCTTTTTTTGTCTAGGTCTTACTGTTGCGGCCACCTAGTTTGTGTCTTCATTAATTGTTTGATGACAAGTATTTGGATAATGTCATTGATGTCTATATAATCATGATAATTTGGCTTTATCTAACCAGAATATTCTCATTACACATGCCCCATGAAGTGCTCAGTGTTGTACTCTTCAGTTCTATCGTGAGTGCAGCGCTTGTGCATGCTTTGCTGAATTCATTTTTTTCTGTGATGTCAGCTATTATGAGCACAGTCAGTGCCTCAGTTTAGCTCTGCCTTGTGCTTGCCAAAGCAGAAGACTGTTGGCGTGGGAGTCAGGTGGCCCGGCACATGACACATGTGCCTTGTTTTTTGTGTAATTGCAGCCCTCTGTCAGACAGGGATTCGATAGATGTGGGCCGGATGCACTTCAGAGCTTTCTTCACGCCAGGGCACACTGTTGGCCACATGATCTATCTTCTGGATGGGAAGTCCATTGATGGCCCGTCGAGTCTCTTCTCTGGAGACCTGGTATTCCTTTCTGGCTGTGGTGAGTGTTCAGTTGTAGCGGGCTGGCATGCCTCAGGTGTTCACATCCTTTTGCCAGCAGCCAGCAGCCATATCACTCTGCAGCTCACAACTGGCAACCCACTGAAGCTAAGCAGGTGTGAGCCTGGTCAGTACCTGGATGGTAGACCTCCTGGGTAAAACTAAGGTTGCTGCTGGAAGAGGTGTTAGTGGGGCCATCAGGGGGCGCTCACCCTGCAGTCCATGTGGGCCCTAATGCCCCAATATTGTGACGGGAGTCCCCATTACCTGTAAAGCGCTTTGAGTGGAGTGTCCAGAAAAGTGCTAAATAACTGTAAGCAATTATTATTAATAATAATTATAATAATAATATTTTGTGCCTCACACCTTTGCTACACCACCTGGCGAGGCAGGAGTCCTCATTCATTTTTTCCCAGTTCAGTCACGCTGTGATCCTGACTGTGTTATCACTGCTGCTTTTCTACACTACTTTAGATGAGTAACTGGTATTCTCTTTAATTGTGAAGTAAAATGTGAAGCATTTTAGCTCTGCTTTTTCCATGATATACTACATAACTGCTTATGTGCAGCTTTTTTGCAAGATTTTTGTTTCTAGATAAAGTTACTTCTGTGTTGACTTTGTTGCTTTCTGAACGGTAGAAATGATATCTACCTGTAGGTTACAGTGGAAAATTAACGCAGGTCAAGGTAACAGCTCAGCTGTAAAGCAACTTAAGGCGATGATGACTGTAACAGTGTGGATGTCATTGAGTTTGTGTTGTAGGATAAAAGCTGATTTGTGTGAGAAGGTCTTTACTAGTTGTTCTGTATTGCGCAGGAAGAATCTTTGAAGGCAATGCCTCTACTATGCTCTCCTCACTGGATGTGGTTGGCTCCTTGAGTGATGACACCCTGTTGTGGCCAGGTATGACAGACTTAAATGTAACACAGCAGAAAAGCTCCATATTTAAAACTGATTTGAATAACATTTTGTAATATTAAATTACAACTATAGTTCACACATGAGAGTTGTATAAGGTTAAGCTTAGGAACCTAAGGAAAAAAAAACATTTGCCTCAAGAATGCTGTACATTACCACCTAATATTTCTGTACCTTCTTAAAATTATTTTTTTAATTAATTTATAGTTGAGTGGTAAAAAATCCAGTTTCTTGTTTCTAATGAAATATCATAATAGGTATTTCGAAGGGAGATTGTGCTATAGTGGCTGAAGGGTCATACAGCTCTTTTCTGTATTGAATGTCTTGGGTCTTGAGTAGGTCATGCAAACAGTGCAATTAAATGGAAAGCCTGGGCTAGTCATCACGTTGCCAAACACTTTAACATTGCATTTATGTATGAGATTTTCTAAATTAAGCGCAGTACAGCTTCTCAATTTGTGGTGATTACATATTGGTGAAATTTAAATATATATGCCGTGTCATTAAAGGTGTTTTTAAAATATGACATTTTTGTGTGTAACGTTTTCCTTGAGATATGACAACACTTTAATCCTCTCGCTCCAGGTCACGAGTATGCTGAAGATAACCTTATGTTTGCTGCTGAGGTTGAGCCAAGCAATGCTGCTAGGGAAAACAAATTTCTTTGGGTCTTACAGCAAAGAGGGCAGAAAATGTGTACGGTGAGCTGTCAACATTTGTTCGATGGACTTTTCAATGCTATTAGATTACAGACTGCTGTATTCTCTCCGCGAGCTGTCCCTTTCTGATGGTCTCTGGAGCACATGTATCTTCCATATGACAGTCTCTGCCTACAGGTGTGGATGTGTTGGTGTGTGGCACGTCAGACTTTTTGTATGGTTGTGCAGCAGTGTTTATTCATTCTGAGATACTCTACATATCAATGTAGAATTCATAAAGGAGGGAACGGTTGCTTTAAGTGGATTCCAGCGTTAGAAAGGTGGGTAGGGATCTATGAGACGGTGTGATTAAATAATTATCTTGTGGGAAAGTGTTTCCCATGAAATGGAAGGTGAGCTGTGACTCCTTCTAAGATGAACTTATGCACATGGCATCTTTGTACTGAACTGAAGTACGTTCTTGCAGCATATTATCACTCCGCCAACAATCCAAGGCACTTTAAAAGGAAAAAGCTGCCCACTACATTTGAAGCTGTTTTGTACTAACAGACCTTTAAAGTCTGAGAATAAATTGAAGGCCTACTATGTATTGCAATTCAGCCATGTTTGGAGCTTTTAATATGGATGAAAACATCCTATGACAATACGTTTTGTTAAGCTTTAGGAGTGTCTGAACTTTTTTTAAAGATGGGATTGAGATGTAATGCTTATTTGTCCATTTACAATAATGCTGAAATGACTGATGCAATTAATGACACTTCCTGACAACATGAAATCACTAATAATAAGGATGTTAATATACGTTTTTGACGTGGGGTTTGTCTTTTCATTACTGTTGTGTTGTGCATGAAGTGCCATGTGGTTTTGTTTTTGTAATGTGAACAAAATACACAACAGCATGGCCAGTCTGTCTGATGTCTGTTGCTATTCTAGTGCCCGTCCACGATGAGAGAGGAGAAGGAATACAACCCTTTCCTACGCAGCCACAGCCCGGAGCTGCACCAGGCTCTCGGCCTGCAGCAGGAGCTGGAGGAGGACTGGGCGTGCTTCAGGGCCCGGGTGCTGGAGGAGCTGCGCCGGCGCAAGGACGTTTACAAAGGCAGATAGTGTCTGGAAATACTGTTTCCAAAAGGAAAAAAACAATCTCCAACATGCAACTGTTTGCTTTCCCAGTTCCGAATAATGGGTGCATGTTGGGATTCCTCTCAGTGGAAGTTGTGTGAGTTTGGGTGATTCCTGTGGAATGCTGTTTAACTTCCATGAGCAAAATTAGAAACTTGAAGTGACATAAAAGGCAGAGGTACTGTTTGCTTGAGAGACCAATGCTGCACGTTCTGCTCCCCTGCTGCTGAGTTTTATAATTGACTTTGCCTGAAGTTGGAGGAAGCCTTCATGATGAACAGGCTACTGCATGAAGTGATTTGTGGAGCTGAGAACATGCAGCTATTGAACAGCAAACACTGGAGATACAGTGCACTGTGATGTGGCAGCTGCTGCTGAATTTCATTCAGGAAGGAAATTTCTTTAATGTGCTTCAGCTCATTGAACTGTTGAATAAATACTTTATATGCACTGTTGATAGTTTCATAAGTAAATAAATGGTGTTTAATATTTATGCAAGTTTAAAAAAACAGATTCCTTATGTTACTTGGAGTGGAGAATCAATTCCTAATTAATTTCCACTGTTGGCAATCTGGTGTACTGGTTTGAGTGTATGGTACATAACTGTGCACAGATTCACTCTTAACTATTGACTTCAGAAGTTGAATGTTAATGGCTTTCAAGCTGAAATAGTCATACTTCTAAATCAATCGAGCAGAGGAATTTACTAATGATTATTAAATGATGACCATTCTGGCATGGGTCCAGGGACTCTTGTCGTGAATGCAGAGCTTGTCTCTCCTGCAAATTCTGGTACATTTGAGTTTAATATATTTTCAATAGGTTTGCCATCTTTAGAAAGGAGCACTTAATGTTTGAAATATAATCTTATGTTGTTCAGCAACGTTCAGTAAACCTGACAGTGTTTGGTTACCTTTAGTTAGCACTTCAAACATTTTATGGAAATTTCTAATAAAGTTAATAATTTAATTGATGTCCCTGTTCCCCGAAACAGTTTGCATGATTAATTTTAATGTGGTGAAGGTTTGGATGCAGAGCCTTTCTCTCTTTTATTCCTTTGAAAATAACAGTAATGTGATCTTTGGATGTCCATTATTTCAGGTACTAGAAATACAACAGAATAACATGGGTTTGACAATAAAATTGTGCTCATCTGAGATGTTTTTCCGATCTTTTGTATTGGTGTCTCTGTGAATTTCATATTTACTTTTACTATCAATGAGATGGGCGTCCTGTATGTATCAGCAGTGTTGTTTGTCAGTGTTTCCCCTCAAGAGTTGTATAGCTTGGTCTGTGTATGTGAAAGCGTTGATTCCAAATTTGGTGAAGCTCTGTGCAAGCTGAAGAAGTGAGACACTGGTTGTGTGGAATATTTGCAGAGTGAGCATGTAACATTTCAGAGCAACTGGAAATTGGAAAATACACCGTCATAAATACTGCCCCCTTTTTATGTGCGCACGTACAATAAATATACGGTAAATCCTCTCCCTGCTATACCGCCTGCGGTTGTAGCGTCGTTACCGTGGCAACAACACCGAGGAATTGCGGAAAAGTCCTGCATAGTGTGGAGAAAACCTTCTGTCAGGCAAGACAAAATCCTTCTGCGGGAAGGTAAACCTTTATTACTTAATTGTTATAATTGCGAAAGAATGAACGACTTTGGTGCATGAGGTTAGAGGCGGGCGGAGGTTAGTCCTTGTACGTTTTATTTCGGTTTTGGGCAACTTGGGTCTTTAGTACTTCTCGCCGGGGACTGTAGCTGCGCACACAAGATGATTAAAGTAGAAAATACGTCAGCAAGCCGCATTTTTACTTTGCTGTATAATGTTTGTTTAGCCTTTGGCCTTTTAAATAATTTGTCTACGTCAATATGTGAATGAAGGGTCTCCTCTTTTTTATGTAATTTGCATGCTGTACTTGCTAAAACACTAAGAGCCACCAAAAATATCTGATCGTGTTCTCGATAAAATGTGCGATTTAAAGCGTTCCCTTGAGCTCCTGATTCCCGTGCCGTTTTTACATGTACACCCGCTTGTTTCTAAACGTGGGTTTAGCTGTATTTCTTTAAGAGATCTCGGAAGTTTTCATAGCTGTGTTCTCTCCATCTGTTAACACTCGCGTATATCCTGCGAATTAACTTGGAGCAGTTTGAAGTCCTGGAGAGTTATTCATGGCCGAATTTAAGGACCACTCGGAGGCAAAAGCTAGCACAGATGCTGTTGAGTTCATGTCCACCGTTGGTAAGCTACCATTCAAAAGACTTGTTCAGGATCTAACAGTTTTTACAGATATAATGTACTTTTATGTTAGATCAAGTTTAGCAACTAAAAATGTAAGCTTATTTTACTTGAACAAACAGTTCATTTTCCAAAGTTATCTTGCTTTATCAGTCATTTATTTTCCTGCTGATCATTGTATCATGCATTTAAATGTAAACATACAATAACGTGTTACAGTTACTAACGTAAGGAGAATGTGTGCTTTGGCGCATCTTATGATGGTGACAAAGGAGGTTAAAAGTAGCACTCAGAATATAACTGCTAAAGTGTTGATGTAACCATCTGGTTTTGATAGGAGCCACTTGCATGCAGAATAGTTTTCCAGCCTTGTGCCTGTGAGTACATTAGCTGTAATGCCATAGTCCAAGAACTTATTGCATAAACTGCTGTGCAATCCAAGAAATCACTGTTAATTTAACAATTCAGATACTGGTTTATATTCTATTTAATATAAAAGAGAACTGTCCTAAGGCATTTACACAAATAAAGACATTTAAATGATAGTGAGTACTTAATTTCGAATAGACTTCACTTTCCTGCTTTGTTCTGTAATGCATTTCCATTATCTAAGTACTATATGAATATTTATTGTTAGTCTATTTTTTAAGACCTAGAAGGAAGTCCATGAGAAGGTCATTAAAAATTGATTTGGAACTAAACTGCTAGGGAGAAGCAAACCTCTAATGCAAACACATCTCTTCCCAGCGAGAGAGGAATTGCAGCAGTGCCTTTTTGCTGACTCCTTAGTGACCGTTTCAGATACAGGAAGGGAACTTGGAGAGTTCACAGTTACTGTTGAGAATGCTGTCTATAACAATGAGATGTGTTACCTAATTCATGCTAACAGCCACGGTTCCATTGATGACATACCTTGTGGAACTTCTGTCATGGGTAAGTGAGCTAGCAGCATCCATTAATCAAAAGATGAACCACGCCTTATGTTCTACAGCTGATACTTAAGTTTCTGCACTGTGTTAAACCCAGGGATAAATTTCACAGAATTGTCACAATTGAATCTTCATGCCTTCGTTTTAACTCTTCTACCTTAATGCTTTATGCAATTTCACTAAGATGTACAAGAGCCTAACCTATAGTATAAAGTGTGTTTTTTGTGTTAATATTATTAAGACCTCTGAGGGCTGTGGTTAAAATCAGATCTGGAATTTAGTCAGATTTAGTCACGACTTCAAAGATATTGATGCTCAAGAATCTGTTCAGAGAACAGCTACCAGATGCATTCTGGGACTTCACACAATCCACCCACATTAGCAGGCTGAAGGAACTGGAACTTTTCAGTCTTGAGCAGAGAAGATTATGAGATGGCCTGAAACAAGTATTCTAAATACTGACATGGCAAATACAGAGGAATTCTTCTGAATGAACAAACACAAACCAGAGGTCTACGGTGGACACGATATGAAAGTACATTAAAAGCCAGAAAAGGAGGCACTTCTTTACCCATAGGGTTGTGGGAGTGTAGAGTCGTGTGATTGAAGCTAATGCTTTGGCTTCATTCAAGAATCAGCTGAATGAGATCCTGGGATCTATTAACTGCTGGGATTCAAATCCCTCCTTGTCTTGTGTTTGTAACCATTTTTGTGTTCTTACAGATATTTGAAAACAAATGTGGAAAAGTTGCATTTATTTATCATTTATAGTTCAGTCTTAATGAACCAAGAGATGCAAGTATTTGGTTTTTAATAATCTTTGGTGATATTTTAGGTATAAAGAATAGGAAGCAAATGTATCAAGCACAAATGTTGTGTACAAAGAGCATGAGATCTGCTGACAGTTTTCTTGTTTTTGTTATAAGCTTATGTATCCGAGAGACTTGAAACACTGGAGCAGCACCATCATGAATACGTCAAGGTATCTACAGTACAGTACAGTACATTCATCATCTGGCACGCTGTTAACAAACTTTTCAACTGTTGGGGTTATTTTATTTATATATTCAATATATACATATTTCTGTTAAATCAGTATTTAATTCTTATGTCTTTTGATTTTATAAATACCTACTCCAGCTCTAAAATCAACTGGAATAATGTCAGGTGTTACAATACAAAAAATACGATTTAGTGACTGATACTGAACCAATGCGTGTCTAAAACAGGATGTAACCCTGCTACTTGTATTTATAGATCGTGTTTGGGCTCCAAATTGTAGCGGAAGAGGCCTTACTTGTACATAACTTAATAAACTGCGGCTGTCTGCGCCACCTAGTGGTGCTTTGCAATGCAGTGGAATTGTAAATGACTAACGATACACCTTAAGTGTTTTAAGTTAATACATAACCTTGAGAGGGCTTTTAGTTCCCACATTGTAAATATATTTTCACACGATCTTTCACGTAAAATAATTGCAACATTTTGAAACAAACTGTTCCCTGAACTGTTCAGTTTGATAAATATTTAAAAGTAATTAAAAGTAACATTGCAATTATTTGTTGTATTATGACTGAGATGTAAAATGGAAAACTCAATGGTTATTAATCCTCCCTCAATTCAGCTTCAGGATCATCCTTTGGACAGAAAGTCACACCTCATCAGACAGGATGATCATCTGGTAGTGAACAAAATTATTACTGAAAGAGAGGTAATTACTTGTGGATGTCAGTGTGACCTAACAGTAATGGATAATATTTAATTGGGTAGTACAGTCTTAGTGATTTAAATTATGGTCCAAAGAACTGTAAGGAAAAGATTAACTGTAAGATGAATATAGTAAAAAAAAAAGAAAATACTTAAGATATCGAAGTAGTATTTTCTTTAAAGAAGAAAAAAGTCCAAAGATAAAGAGAACAAATGCAGATGTCATTTGGGAACTCACTGCCTCAGTGGGTAGTTTACAACAAGAGACCTGTACACTCAGCATTTTGAAATGGGCACATCCTCTATTATGTTTTTTTGTTTATGTTTAGGATGTGAAGAAACAGTCCTTCAGAGTTCCCTTGAGTTCTCTTGAAGGGTTTGTGTCAGAGGCCTCTAACCTTCTAATTTTGCGGGTACTTGCAAAGAGAAGGCATGTTCCAGAGAGCATGATATTTCTTGCATTTGATGCAGAGACTCACATCTGTACTTCGGTTTATGTAAGTTTTCATTCTTGTTTTACAGGAAATATTGAATGGTAATTTAAATTACTGTAATGTTCAATTGGGAAATGAGGATGAATGCCAGGCAACATGGTAAGGGGCAATTCCAGATATTCAGTTACAATTCCCAACATCAATAACATGGATGTAATCAGGAATTCGTTTGAAAGGGGGAACTGGAATAGAAAAACTCAAATTGACCCCAACCCCTGCCAGGCAGTGTGGAATAAAATAAGCTAAGCATGCACATCAATAAGGTGAAAGATGAACCACTGGCAAAAACTTGTTAAATTTAATTCAAAGATGTAAGACTCAAAAGACTCTTAATGTCCACTCTTATACAATCACTTTTCAGTTTATGATTTTCATGCAGTGTATAATTTTAATGATGAGAAAAAAAAACAATTTAACATACCAATCCTTTATTTGATTGTGAGGCAAGATGAGAACAGAATCTCTGTACGACGATGAACTGGACACACTTTCTTCTGCACTGTTTTATGTCCCAGAAAGAGCTAGGGGTCAAGAACCAGACCGTTGAAAAGGAGGGGACTGAGGTGTTTGGCATTGAAAGAACAGTTCAGTCAGAAGATGACATCCCTACCACCTGGCACATCTACTTTCTCTCTGATGGGTAAGAGGGGCTTTCCTACAACATTACAAATCTAGTCTACAATCTGAACTGTAGTTCTTGAACTTGACCTGACTTGAACACAATATAGTACACTAAACACAAATAGTACACTAAATGAATGAAGGGCAAGGAAAGTGGAAAATGATTTTACAGTGTAGTATATAAAATGAATTGAAGGCCTTGAGGGCAGAGCAATAGTTAGCATTGGCCCTGGGTTCAATTCCACACCTGGGCTTCTGTCTGCACATTGTCTGTTTGTTCTCCTAGTGTTTGCATGGGTTTCAACAAAGTGCTCTGATTTACTTCCACAGTTCAAAGTTCAAAGACATATTGGTAAGTCAATTGGCTTCTGAGAAAACTGGCCCCGGTGTTAGTGTGTGTCTGTTTTAGAGGTCTGCACGGGCATGAAATTGAAGCCCGAACTCGGCCCGTACCCGAGACCCTGAGACCCAACCCGAACAAGCCCAAATGGTACTGCCAGATCTGAAACCTGACCCTGAGATCGGTGTTGATAGAAGTTGACAGAAAATGCTGTGCGCTGAGAAAAACTGGTATTTTATAAATCTGTAATACTTTTGAAAGTGGGGAATGGCTGATAACCGTAATAGACCTACTAAAAAACTAAGTGCTATAAGCAAAGCAAATATGTGCACAGGCATTACTGGTTTCATCTACCCTCCTCATCATAAAGTCATGCAAGCCAACACACCAGAACATACATTTTTATTGTATATTTTTATGGAATTGATTATCCTACCTGGCAATAATTATCATACTGCAATAGGCTGTATTTTATTTCCATATGGGATAATAAACAGTAGCTTACCTACACAGCAAGGCACAGTGGCCCATGAGCACAGCACAGCAGAGTACGATAATAAACCATTTGCCTATCGTAAATCAAAATAGCATTGGAAGCCCTATACTGTACGTGACCAGTGAGCTTTTTATCTGTTGTTATACTGTTTCCATAACGAAGCTGTCCCCGACTCATTTGGCATTTTGAGTAGTTTGTGATTTTCATTTTATTTCATCTATTGCGAACAGTTAGTTAGGTAGGCTCTGTTACACACGTACGAGAGTGAGAGAGAGCGAGCGTGCAAAATGAGCTATGAATTTCTTCTCATAAAAATAAATTTAAAACAAAATAATAATAATTCATTTTCACTTATTAGAAAACAAACCTGAACCCGGCCTGAGCCTGAAGTTGTACATGAAAAACCGACCTGAACCCGGCCCGTAACCTAATATTTTGTTAGGCCCCGTCGGGCTCGGGTCGGGTAGCACACCTCTAGTCTGTTTGCCCTGCTAAGGACTGGCATCTCGTCCAGTGTGTGCCCTGCCTTGTGCTCATTGCTTGCCAGGATAGGCTCCAGCTCCCCCAAGGCACATGAATTAGATGAAGTGGTTAGAACATGGATGGACGAAAGACTTGAAATAAGAATAAAATATGAATATACTAAAATATATAATAATTGTATTCATTTAAAGTGCATAAGGAAATAATGGTAAGCCTACTTTTCATTGCTTTTTAGATCTAAACCTTTAACACCCTGGAGGTGGTATTAAAGCATTTTATATATTATTCCTCTTTTCTGCATTGTCTAATCTGACCCAAAGACATTGAAATGATCTTTAATTATTGCCACACTGATCATTCAAAATAATCTTAAATGTTTTTGCTTGATTTTGTAGCAGCCATGTGTTTCTTCTTCCTCAGCAAAATGATAGTAATATTTACTTATTTAGGTTGTACTGTGATGGATGACACACTAAATGTAAAGAAATACAGTATGTGTTGTTTTATTAACTGGTAAGAAAAGCACTTTGAAGAACTGCAATATCTTTCAGGCATTTATCAAGCAGAGTGCAAGTTGGATCTCCAGTGATGATGAAGCTTATGCAAATGCCTGCACAAACAGAAAGAGGTAAGTTTGCTTTTTAAAAATGTAACTTAAAAAAAATACTTTTAAAGATATCCTTCACATGAATATTCACTACACATACCTAGCATGTTTAAAATTCTAACCATATTTGTTTTCATTTTAATTTGTAAATGAAATGTTACTTTGTTTTAAAAAAAGATGGTTGTTAAGAAGGCATGTGTATTAATTACATTTGCTCTGTAGTGCAAGTTTGACTCTACCTAAACTTTGCACATGGTTGCACCCAGAATTAAGTGTCCGTTTATTATGTACATTGTTTCAGATGAGAAAGAGATTCAAACTGTAATTGTGAAGAAACCATTGGTCTGGGAAGAAGACATGCAACTGTACTCAAGGTTTCTTGATAGGAAGGTAAACAAAAGTACTGTCTTGGTATGTTTTTTCTGTTTAATTCAGGAGTTTGCAATGCTAGTTTGCAGTATTCTACAGTGCCTTGCAAAAGTATTCGGCCCCCTTGAACTTTTCAACCTTTTGCCACATTTCAGGCTTCAGACATAAAGATATAAATTTTTTATTTTATGTGAAGAATCACCAACAAGTGGGACACAATTGTGAAGTGGAACGAAATCTATTGGATTTTTGAAACTTTTTTAACTAATAAAAAAATGAAAAGTGGGGCGTGCAAAATTATTCGGCCCCCTTGCGTTAATACTTTGTAGAGCCACCTTTTGCTGCGATTACAGCTGCAAGTCGCTTGGGGTATGTCTCTATCAGTTTTGCACATCGAGAGACTGAAATTCTTGCCCATTCTTCCTTGCAAAACAGCTCGAGCTCAGTGAGGTTGGATGGAGAGCGTTTGTGAACAGCAGTTTTCAGCTCTTTCCACAGATTCTCGATTGGATTCAGGTCTGGACTTTGACTTGGCCATTCAAACACCTGGATACGTTTATTTGTGAACCATTCCTTTGTAGATTTTGCTGTATGTTTGGGATCATTGTCTTGTTGGAAGATAAATCTCCGTCCCAGTTTCAGGTCTTTTGCAGACTCCAACAGGTTTTCATCCAGAATGGTCCTGTATTTGGCTGCATCCATCTTCCCCTCAATTTTAACCATCTTCCCTGTCCCTGCTGAAGAAAAGCAGGCCCAAACCATGATGCTGCCACCACCATGTTTGACAGTGGGGATGGTGTGTTGAGGGTGATGAGCTGTGTTGCTTTTACGCCAAACATATCGTTTTGCATTGTGGCCAAAAAGTTCGATTTTGGTTTCATCTGACCAGAGCACCTTCTTCCACATGTTTGGGGTGTCTCCCAGGTGGCTTGTGGCAAACTTTAGACGAGACTTTTTATGGATATCTTTGAGAAATGGCTTTCTTCTTGCCACTCTTCCATAAAGGCCAGATTTGTGCAGTGTAAGACTGATTGTTGTCCTATGGACAGACTCTCCTACCTCAGCTGTAGTTCTCTGCAGTTCATCCAGAGTGATCATGGGCCTCTTGGCTGCATCTCTGATCAGTCTTCTCCTTGTCTGAGCTGAAAGTTTAGAGGGACGGCCAGGTCTTGGTAGATTTGCAGTGGTCTGATACTCCTTCCATTTCAAGATGATCGCTTGCACAGTGCTCCTTGGGATGTTTGAAGCTTGGGAAATCTTTTTGTATCCAAATCCGGCTTTAAACTTCTCCACAACAGTATTACGGACCTGCCTGGTGTGTTCCTTGGTCTTCATGATGCTCTCTGCGCTTTCAACAGAACCTTGAGACTATCACAGAGCAGGTGCATTTATACAGAGACTTGATTACACACAGGTGGATTCTATTTATCACCATCAGTCATTTAGGACAACATTGGATCATTCAGAGATCCTCGCTGAACTTCTGGAGTGAGTTTGCTGCACTGAAAGTAAAGGGGCCGAATAATTTTGCACGCCCCACTTTTCATTTTTTTATTAGTTAAAAAAGTTTCAAAAATCCAATAGATTTCGTTCCACTTCACAATTGTGTCCCACTTGTTGGTGATTCTTCACATAAAATAAAAAATGTATATCTTTATGTTTGAAGCCTGAAATGTGGCAAAAGGTCGAAAAGTTCAAGGGGGCCGAATACTTTCGCAAGGCACTGTATATGATCAACATGTATCCTATTTAATGATAAATAGCTTAGTTATACATTGTTGTATACATGTCTGTTAAATATCATCAACAAATAACTTGTTTAATCAAATAAAGTATATGTGGTACAAAAAGGGCAAAATACAATGCTCACATCAGTGAAAGAACCCCTCAAGTAATTTTAGCTATTACTAGTTTTAGCTAAGAACAGGATGTGAAATTATTTCGTCTTTGTATTTTTTACATTACAGGAAGAATTAAAAGCAAGTCATGCTTCATATGTGAGACACCATCCTGAACTCAAAGTCCTAATGGCAGACTTCCTTCAGTTCTTACTGCTGAGAAAACCCAATGATATCTTCTCATTTGCTGCTGAGTATTTTGCACCATTTTCTTCACAAAGGAATCCGGGAAACACTTTTATGTCCTCCAACAAAACCAACCCATTTCGTTAAAATGTCTGAAAACCAGATGATAGAAGGACTAAAGACAACATCTGAAGTTATATTTTGATCAAACATTAAAGGTTTTTAGTTCAAACTCTGTAGTATCTGCTTTCATTTGTATTCCTTTTAGAATAGTGTACTAATAGACCATTAATGAAGTGATGTATTTATACTAAACTACAGTTCATAGTAAAACTTTCAAGAGAGGATCCAGGACTCATATATTCAGGCTTTTGTATTTTGGTACAAACAACTTGATCGCTGTTTGATCAGGTCAGTAATTCTCAACAAGGGGTTAGAGTTTGTGATACAATCAATCAAGTATATGTACTGCTAACACATGCAATGAAAATATAATTCACTGTCCTTGTCTTTTAATGTTCTTCTGTACTTTGAAATCATTGCATTTAAAGATGCCATGTAAAATTGGTTTATTATTAGTTGATGTTTTCATGTTGAACTCTTTTAGGCATGGAGACATCATCTGCCCTCCGGTATCACTGTGATTCTCTCATGAAATCCACAATACTGATCTTTAAGGATCAGTGCAATGTATTGCAATTTCACAGTTTTGCAAAGTAAAGGAGTGGGACTAGCTACCCAGAAATGTTGAATGGTACAGTTAAGAAATGGCTGGATGAGTTCTGTGGATCAATTATCTACTGAATACCAAATAGGCTAGTAATGTCTAACGGTCTCCTGGAGAGGAAAGTCAGCAGCTGATCAAGCATGGGAAATTATAAACTGGGAGTGGGGAGCAGGAGGGAAGCAGGAGAGTGGACACTCAAATAATTTGAAGAAAGCTCCACAGCCGAAATGTTGTTTTTCTTCTCTTTTTAGCATGGAATAAACCTTTAGTTGTTCCTTTGCAGCCCGCTACTAACTTGACCTTAAATGGTTGCAGAAGATACAAGGTGTGTTTTTCCTGAGCTCTCTGTTGGAACGGTACTACATTTCCCAGAATCCTCCTCACCTCATACGTCATCTGTTTGAGACGTATACTGCAAACTTGAAGATCGGGTGTACGTGGAGCTGTGTAGTATTTTCATCCAGCAAGGTTGAATTTTATTAAATTTTGCGGGTTAGAACGGAGATAATTCTTGAATCAGTTCATCTGAGAACTTTTTTGCGGTACCTTGGTATTATTGTATTATTCTACGCAACTGGAAATTGGCTTATGCTCACACGGAAAAGCCCAACTGAAGCTGAACATTGACGGATCGGTGACACTCTGCCTCTCAGTTACAGGACTGTTAACGCAAAGAAGATGTTGAAAGCTGTGATCTTGATTGGAGGCCCACAGAAAGGTAAAACTACACGGGGCAAGAAAAACGTGTGTGAATTCGTGTGCCTTTCTCTTATTTCTTGTCTTTATCAGCTGTTTTGATGACGTGGCGACGTGCATCTAGTCGGTGAAGGAGCGGGGGCACAGTTTCAGCTTGTCAGTTTAAAGTTGCTTGTTGTTTGCTTCATTCATTGCAAGCCCCATATGGGTAAATGATATTTGCAAGTGATAAACTGTCAGATGTGAAGGCAGAAAGAAATACTACTTTTACAATTGTATCTGGAAGCGGTAAATTGATGATAATCTATCGCTTTTGGAAAAACTAGATTTTTTTCTCCTTTGTATTCCCCCAGGCACTCGGTTTCGGCCTCTGTCCTTTGAGGTTCCCAAGCCCCTGTTCCCAGTCGCTGGGGTTCCGATGCTCCAACACCACATCGAAGCTTGTGCGAAGGTCAGCCGACTAGATTTCCGACTTATCGATACCTCTGTTGGTGCTTCAGTTGCTTTAGGTTATTCGACTATTCAGGTTATTTCAAAATCCATAGACCGCCGAAACTAAGCCTTGTTTTAGATTGCTTTAATCAACCATCTCTGAATATTGAACGACTGGGCTGTTGAGCTTGTGGGCTTCTCCACCGTTTTTCAGTGCGATTGCACTTGCTAGTCCTGCGGACCCATATGAACCTCAGATATTCTGGTATTTATTCGTTGGAAGTGAACCACTCCAATTATTAAGACGAGATTTAAAAATACAAGCTTTTCATCAATTAAACCAGCTTTAGGAGTTTTGGGGAGTCTGAGCTGTACTTAAATGTGTATGTATATGTATATTAGGCAGAGCTGGTTCTGATTTTTAAGCAGCTATAGACTGGAGCTGAACACGCAACAGCAATTTGTCTTAGTGCAAAATTCATCACACTAGGAGTTAATGTATTGGTTACTGACATGATCTCGTCTTATAGGCTTATAGACGGAAGTACTTTAGTCCATGTAATCGTGGGAAATGGCTGCCACCTACTGGCTGCAGTCAACGACAGAAGCAGGTTCCCTTGCATAACTTCCAGATGCTATCACTGGAGGCGTCAAAGGCGGTTAGACCGGTCACGTACGAGCCCTTACGTGATTAGAAGAATATTTTCCCGACCTGACTGGCCATTGCTGATAGTAGCATGGTACTGTATCAAAACGCCAAATGCAGTTGTATACATAATTGCTACCAGTAAAACTGAACTCTACTGATCTATACAAGGATCTGTAACAAGTTCACCTCCTTGAAGTGCATTATATCTCTTATTGTCTTTGTAGGTACCAAATATGAAAGAGATCCTACTTGTAGGTTTTTACCAACCAAATGAAGAACTCACTCGATTTCTGTCTTGTTCACAACAGGAATTTAAAATCCCTATAAGGTATGGCCATGAACATTCCAAACTTGGTTCTAATCTTAAAGTAGGCAGGACTACAATATTGTGTTTCTAAGGGACAGTTTTAATAAACTTCTGTACTTCATCTTCGTGTCTTAAGACTGCACTGAATTGCTGACATTTTAAAAGTCCACTAAGAATTCATTTCCCACAAATTAATATATATACACATAGCAAAAAAAACTCCCCTGTTTGAAAGTTAAAAGTCCTCAAACAATTGATCGTCTCTAATGCCTGAGTGGTATTAACTGGCACTCATTGCAGGCAAGACCCAGACTGTCACTGATTAGGTTGTATGTGCAACATCCCAATATATGGAACACGCAGAACATCGGGAAGCCATGAAGGAGAGATCATTGTGCCCACCATGCTAGTTTTGGTCTTCTTTCTCTAGAGTAATGGGGTCAAATCGTCCAGTAACTGCCTATTAACATGATATTGTGTGTCTTAAATATGCCTAAACTGCTCTGTTACTTCGAATTATGGAAAGAACATTTTTGGTTTTAATTTGATGTCTTATGTTAATATTCTTTTATAAAAGAGCATAGTTTTTTAATGAAAGTTTGTTTCGTAAAGAGATATTGACTAACAAAAACAGACAAGAAAGCCTTCAGAGTCATTCCTCTAATGGTAAGGTAACTGATAAAAACAATGGTGAATGACATAAGCCTAGGACACGTCCTACTTTTTTTAGACTGTTAAACTGGTGAGGAGTTTGTTTTCGAACGTACATGTAAGAACCATCTCCAGCTGGCCTTTGCATTTAAAGATGTGTGTGCGGTGTGGAGCCAAGAAGCCCATTGGTGGTGTGTTCTGGGCCTGTCCTCAGGTATCTCCAGGAGTACGCCGCGCTGGGCACTGGGGGGGGGATCTACCACTTCCGAGACCAGATTCTGTCGGGGGGTCCGGAGGCATTCTTCGTCATGAACGCGGACGTGTGCTCCGAGTTCCCGCTGCCTGAGATGTTGCAATTCCAGAAGGAACATGGAGATCCACACAGTTTTGTCATTCTTGGTACCACTGTAAGCAGTCCAGTGAAGATTTATCTATCTGACAGTTCTCTCATACACCTTCAGGCAGTTTGAATACAGTTTTTGCATGGTGGCTTCTATATAATTTGTCTTGGAGCGCAGTATGTGTGTCTGTAGAGATGTAAGTCATAATTCAACGTTAGTTATGTTTCTTTAAATTATTTAGTCTCTTTGTGCTATGCATTCTTCTTGTAGCTTATTAGGTGTCTTATTAATGTAATGTAACTTTTCATGTCTTCAAATTTATTTTTTATTAGTATTTTAATGCTAAATACATTTTATTTGGTTGATGGAATCTTGCCCAGTGTTTTTCTTTGCAGTACTAAACACAATTCTGAGTGATTTTAAATACCGTGTAAATTCATATGTAATTGTTAGTATTTTTAATATTTTAGGCTAACAGAAAACAGTCCATGAACTATGGGTGCATTGTGGAAAACCAACAAACTAACGAGGTAATAATTGATACCCTAATTTATACCCTATCTAACTGGGTTAAATGGATGTAGTTTAAATATAACACAATTTATGGAGAAAGTTGGTGATTTTTAGGTTTTCCTTGTTAAAGCTTTTTTGTTTTAGGAAATTCAGTTGCTTAGCTCACAAGCTTTCATAGTGTTAGACGGTTACTTGTGTTGGAGTGCAATCTTCAAAATATTAAAACTGTGGGAGCAATGCGAAGGGGATGGCACAAAAATGAGCAATGCACATATTATTTTTTGTTTCCCATCTAGGTGTTGCACTATGTGGAAAAGCCAAGCACGTTTGTCAGTGATATTATCAACTGTGGCATTTACCTGTTCACACCGGAAATCTTCCAGCACATTGGAGCGGTCTTTCAGAAGAACCAGCAGGACCTGTTGCTGTGCGTATGAGAGCACCCCTGGGCAGAGGGCCTGGGAAAGCTTGTCCTTCTCATTTCGTCTTTTCCTTACCTCAGTTCTATTCATTTCTTGTTTTTTCCTTTCCCCTCTTCTGCCACCATTCTGTTTCCTGAACCCTGTCATCAGGTATCCTTATGAGGGGTAAGTCAGTACTTTGGGTGTGAAGAAAAACAAATAGACTTGTGGCGTGTTTTTATAAAGCTTTAACCAGCTGTCCCTGTCATGGGTGGCAAAAAAGTAACTACAGATCAGGCTGCACAAATAATATTAAAATTATTTTTGAGACATGAAAAGGTTTGTGAAATTGAGATAAATATTGTTGTGCCAAGCAATACTGCAGTAAAAAAAACACAATTGTTTCAGGAGTTTAATAAAACACAAGTTTTCAGTAAACATTTCAGTATTTAAGGTTCGGATTTCATAACATCTTAGTATTTAGATTAACTGGTCACAGTGGAGGAGTAATATATTTTATTAACCTTATAGCTAAACGTTGTCATAAAATTGAATAATGGAGAAATATACTGTACAAATTGCACGTCTTTGTGTTTACAGATCATGTATTATTTAAATATAATAAAGATTATTAAAATACTTAAGATCAACTTGGGAATCAAATATGTTCTAGAAAAGTTAATTATAGTAAGTGTAACATTGTTCTGTAAGACTTTTTTTTTTAAAGGTCTGACTGCAGTCACACGTTAATTTATTTCTGCCATGTGTACATTAAAACTTGATGACGATTTTTAAGCACCGCCTGGGGCATTCTGTGTAGTCACTGGGCTAAGAATTGCAGCAGTTCCCATGTAAGATTATCAGACCAGCTTGAAGCTTTTAAACATTTTCATTCATTTGCAGTAGCTTTTAAATTCTACATTCAGAACATTCTGTCTATTTTCTTACATTTTTCTTTGACTTCCTTTTTTGAACTTCAGATAGTTTTAATGGCAAAGTTGTTAGTGGGTTAACAATTGTGTTCGGTTTAAATATTGCGTATACAGTACCTGAAGGTACAAAGCTGTCTGTGGCACCTGTTCATGTTGCGTGTACTGGGGCGGGATGCTGGGTGGCCTAGGTTACCAGAGTACTTTGTGTGTAATCCGAGATGCTTGTGTCCTGATATGAAACCAAGCACTGAGAAGATGGAAGGGTGAAGAATACACAAGGAAACCAGCTCATTAGTTTGTTCTCGCCAGAGCGACTAGCTGTTCAGTGTGTGTATTTGTCTTTATTCTGCAGGGAGGAGCAGGTGAATGGGTGGCAGCGTGCTGAAGTTATTCGCTTGGAACAGGACATCTTTACTGCTTTGGCAGGGCAAAGAAAGCTTTATGTGTACAAAACAGATCGATTCTGGAGCCAGATCAAATCTGCAGGGTACGTGTTTAGCACCACCGTTTTCTGTTTCATGTGTAACGTGCTGTGTTTAATGTGGTCCGTGAGTACAGTTCTCCAGCAAAGAGCTTAATCTCAGTGAAGTGAGTGAGTTGGCATCAAAGCAGCCTTTTCAATCCATTTGTCCATTTTCCAATTCAGGGTCGCAGGGTCGCTGAAGCCTATTCTAAGCCTGACGGGTGCAAGGCAGGGTACACCTTGGGCAGGACGCTAGTCCATTGCAGGACACACACAGACACAGAGATGCACACACTCACACCAATGTCAGTTTTCCCAAAGCCCAGTTAACCTGTCTTTGGACTGTGGGAGGAGTCCTGAGAACCTGGAGGAAACCCACGTGAATACAAACTCCATGCAGACAGAACCCCAAGTCCAGAACTGTAGCCAGGGTCCCAGCGCTGCGAGGCAGCAATGCTAGCCACGGCGCCACTGTGTCACTTGCAGCCTTTTAAAACTAATTTGTTTTTCCTGACAGATCAGCCATCTACGCCAGCCGTTTGTACCTAAATCAGTATCACAGAACTCACCCTGAAAGACTTGCTTCTAATAAAGAAGGAGGGCCCAAGATAAGTGGTAATGGTGCTGCCTGTGACTCTTGTCTTCTTTAGTCTGGGGTTAATTCTGTTTTCAGGCTGACATATGATCTTTTTACAGGCAATGTGTACATTCATCCAACTGCCAACATCGACTCCACTGCTGTGGTAAGAATTGACACGTAAATAAAATGAAATATTTCATTTAATGAGATTAGCTTTTGTTAACAAGAAAAGTGTATAAAAGAAGTTATCTGAAAGTGTTTAACTACAGTAAAAAATATAAGCAGGTGAAAGTTTACCAAATACTGAATTCTTGCTACTACAGAGCAGTTAAGCAGGTGTTCACATCATTGTTAGAGACTGCCGCAGCACCGTTAATTACAATTACAGAGGCAGAATGTTTAATTGACATTAAAATTGTGCTACAGTAATTACGGTTAAAATTACAATATTATAAAAACATATACGATGGGCTTACTCCTGTGTACTCAAAATAATCAAGCTGCATTCAGGACAATTTAATGTTTTTCAGACAAATTATGCCATGAACAGTTATTATCATTAATAGGTTATTGTAGCTGTACAAATGCAAGTTGTTTTGCAGGACTGTTCTGTACAGTTGCTTGTAATAAGCCTATATTTAAGCCTATCTTTAAATCAAATCCTAAACCCAACTGTAATTCAACAAGGCTGCTATTGATTATGGAGAGATTATTTATTTGCTGAGAAGATGGCCTTATTCAGGAAAAAGTGCAATATAAGAAGTTTCCATTTAGTAGAAGTACAAGGTGAAATCACATACAGAAAGACAGAAATTATTATTACAATGACAATAATTCTAGCTCACACTGGAAATGAAATGCATGTGCTTAATAATAATCCTTACACTTATATCACACTTTTCTGGACACTTAACTCAAAGAATGTTATACGTAATGGGAACTCCCCTCCACCACCACCAATGTGCAGCTCCACCTGGATGATGCGACAGCAGCCAAAGTGTGCCAGTACTCTGACCACACATCAGCTATCAGTGGGCAGGAGAAAAGAGAGATGAACCCAATTCATAGATGGAGATTATAAGAGGCCATAAGTGGTGAAGGCCAGGGGAAAATTTGGCCAGGACACCGGGGTAACACCCCTACTGTTCTACTCGAGAAATGCCTTGGGATTTTTAATGACAGAGTCAGGACCTCGGTTTTACGTCTCATCACAAGGACAATGTATTTTATAAAGTATAGTGTCCCCATCACCATACTAGGGCATTATAATCCACACAGACCACAAGGTGACCGCCCCTTACTGGCCCCACAAACACCTCTTCGCTTTCCCAGGAGGTTTCCCATCCAGGTACTGGCCTGACTCACACCTGCTGAACTGCAGTGGGCTGCCAGCTGTGTTTACAAAAGAGAGGCAAACGCCCTGTCCTTCTGTCTTGTTTGGTATTTAGTAGGCAAGTGATCCAGTGATCTCATCCAACTATTTCTTGGGAAAAGCCAGGGTATCAACTTCAGCCACCTGTCTGGGTAGTTTGCTCCATGCTCACAAACTGGAATTCCCTTCTTTATGCCAGCCTTTCCCTTTGCGCTAGAATTTCCAAACCAGGCTCACTCTGATGGAAGTGTGCAATCCTTCAGATGAGACATCACAATGGTGTGGTCCTGACATAGTCAGTAAAAATCCTGTAATTAGTTTTGAAAAAGAGGTGGGTTGGAGTTACAAGTGTCCTGACTCAATTGTATCCTGCGCTTGTGTACTCTGGTCTTCATAATATTCAGTCTTTGGGATGAAAGTGCTGTACATATGCAAGGTTTGTTAATAATACTAATAATTCATATTACTGGGCTAGAAGTTGTGTGGAATGGCTAGTAAGGGTGGGGTGGATTCTAGGAGTGTTGCTCAGAAAGTAAGGGCTGGATCAAGCCAGAGTGGAAACGTGCTGGGAACAGGGGTGGGAGGGGTCGAGTGACAGAGCAGGAGGGGGAGAGGCATAGAGACAGCAATGTCCACAGAGTGAGCAAAGGGGAAGGGAAAGAACGAGGATCAGAATGATTTACAGGAACTCCTGTGTTCATTTTGGCTTAATGTTTGTTCACAGTTGGGTCCCAACGTCTCCATCGGCACTGGAGTGACAATAGGAGCTGGAGTTCGAGTGCGAGAGTCCATCATTCTTCATGGTGCCATTCTGCAGGTGACCATCACATACTTCCAGTGATCGGTAATCACTGGAAGAAAGCATTAACAGCTTTCACACCCAGAAAAACAAATTAAGTAGCTATTGAGAGCTAACCTGCTACCCAAAATCTGCCACTCTGACATGTGAGTTGAAAGCATTTTGTGAGCAATTTTATTATTATTTTTTAATGTTTTACTCAGGATCACAGCTGTGTCCTCAACAGCATTGTTGGATGGGACAGTACGATCGGCCGGTGGGCACGAGTTGAGGGCACACCAAGTGACCCCAACCCCAATGACCCTTATGCTAAAATAGACAGTGAGACGCTTTTCAGGGATGGAAAACTTACACCTTCAATAACAATTCTGGGTGAGTATGGTATTATCAAAGTAGAAATACTATTGACCTGTTTATGAACAGTGTAATTTACATATTTTGTATGCAAAATGTTACCTTCATATTAAAATGATTGGAAAGTCCAACCCGTGGTCACTTGAAAGGTCTAAAAAGACCCAGACCTCAGCAGACCCCACTCCTCGGTCCAGGCCTGCTCCTGGTCCCGGTCCCGAGTGCTGCCATGTCTTCAGGATTAAATTTCCACCCTGATTCATGAATTCCAGACAGGATGACGAGCTCCTTACAAACTGGTGCATTGTGGCCTTTAAGGTCCAGGTGTTAGAATCACTTGTTCACGAGAACATATTGAAGGACAGTCATTTATCAAGTCCTCTGCTGTAATAAACTATAATGATGTGATTATCAAGTCCTTTCCTGTGATAAGCTGTAATGATGTGATACATTTTACATGTAAATTTTGCAAGTTGAAAATCTCTTGAAATTGACCTTGCAGCAGGATATGTAAATCACAACGTTGTGTAGTGTAGGTTGATTATATGAAAGCAAAAAAACATATTTTTTACTTTTCAGGCTGTAACGTGACCATCCCGTCAGAAGTGATTATTCTCAACTCCATCGTTCTCCCCCACAAGGATCTGAACAGGAGTTTTAAAAACCAGATTATATTGTAGTTCTAATGCAAGATTGTCAATAGGTATTTCTATACACTAGAAAAAAATGCACATATAACATTGCCTTTTTACTGTATTTAAGAAATAAATGTGATGTTGTTGAGTTGGTTAGAAACGCAGTGTAGTAGTTGAGCTGGGATTTTTCCCTTGTTCCCACCTGCTGCTCCAGGGCACAGCTGTATGGCCGCCATCAGGCTGCCTGCGTTGTTACTGCATGGCGCTACACCTGGCATCAAACTGGGTTCCAACAGAAGCGGAAAGTTGTTATTCAAATATTTCATCCTGGTTTCTACGACATTTCTAAATTCTTTCAGAAATTCAAAAAAAAAAGGTAAGCTTAAAAATAATATAAAAATATCCACTAAAACACAGAAACCACTTATTAAGCACACTTAAAATGTATTTTTAAACCTTTACATTAACTTGGAATAATAGAATGGGTAACTACAGTTTTTATATTTGATCATATTGATACTGTACCTATAATTTTCTTAGTCTACAGTATATTGAAATATTTTTGTACTATTACTATGAAGGAAAATGAAAAAAAAAATGAATGTAGTTTATTGTTTAATAACTTTATTAGAGCTTTGAGAGCAGATGATGAAATAACACTATTCAAGTCAAGCCTGGAATACTGTGGATATCACCCTTGTTGACCGTTTTTAAATATGTTCAGCTGGGTAGCTGCGTCATCCTGCGTAGGCTGCAAAGTAATAGGTTTATTCCAGCAGCCATATCTGCAACTCACAATGGGCAGCCCACTGAAGCTCAGCAGACCCTTGCCCAGGTTTTTTTTTTTTAAAGCTTGCAGTCAGGACACTTAAAATAGCAGTTGTTATTTGTTATACATAAACTACTCCATTCATTGGGGAAAAAAAATGTGAAAGAAAAACAAAATCATAATTGTGTATTTCAGCCCTTTAGGTTTAAGGTTTAGCAAACTGAAATTAATTTAGGTGCGCAAAGTCACCTTAACAAGCCACACAATTATCTAGTTGCCTCCCTGTTTGATAATGGTTCACATGATTTCAAACTAATTACCCTGGTCTCTGAAAGGTCTCTTAGGCATTGTGTAAAGCCTAATGAATTAGCCTTTTGAAGTAGAAGGCACCCACACAGTAACTTGTTAAGGCTCTCCCTCTGTCTTGAGCAGCTAAGCAAGGGGGAAAGTAGTTAGGGAGACCACTGAGGGTCCGACAGCAAGCAAGTTATGAATTCTGTGGCTAATATGGGAGAAAATAGTGACTGGTTAACAACAGCCCAACCATGCCACAAAGGGTTTGTATAGAACTGAGAAACATTTATCTTGCAAATAAAGCATCTATGTGCTACTGCAAATGTAGCAAAGGGTTTTATGGTCTGACAAGACAAAATGTGAACCTTTTGGTTTAAATGTGAAACCTTACATGATGCCAAACCAACATACTGACTGACTGACTGACTGCCTGCTGCACAGCCATCCCCAGCTGTCCAGCCTATTGGTGGTAGCTTTGTGATGGGTGCAAATTGTAGAGGGAAATGAGCACCAGATATAAAACGGAGACATAAATTCACCTTTCAGCAAGACAATGATTCAAGCCACTCCAGTGTAGCATTAAGAAGAAGAAAGTGAATGTCTCTGAATGACCTGGAGATTAATCCTATTGAGAACCTATTGAGGAAAGCTGTTGTCCACAAATGATCCCCAAAAACCTTGCAAGAGCTTTTTCTGCCAAGAACGGGGAAAGATTGCATCAACCTGATGTGCAAAGCTGGTAGAGACTTGCCCAAATGATGAGTTAATGTGACTGAATACATATTTCTCTTGACATTTTGCTTACCTTTACTGTAACTTACTGTACCTTTACCTTTAATAAAATTTTAACAAGTGTGCACATCATTTTGTAAACATGCATTATTAGTACCAGTTGCTGTTGTTGCCATGACATTGGCTGCAAGATTAGCTTCAGGAGCGTAATGCTAAAGTGGAGGTTAATCAAAGCAGGAGTGTAGCAACTTCAAAGAGAAAATGGGCCTGTGCTATTTCCCAGGGGGGTGTTGTATGAAGCATATCAGCCAACTGTAATGTTAATAAATGTAATCAAGCTATAAGTTTCCACATGGTGCAGAAATCTGTTCAAATTCATTATATTTTTTTATGGAATAAATATTGCGAGGATCAGAGATGCGGATATTAGATGGAGATTTAATTCACTTACTTTAACACTCCAGGTTTACAAAGTGCTTCAGTTCCTTTCCAGTGCATGATTCCATAAATACGATTTTCCCCATGGCACAGCACACTAATTCATTCCCATACATATTCACAAGGTATTTATGTTCAGTAAATCTGACCAAGTGCAGAATATATTTTTATACGTAAGTACTTTAATAGCTTTGAATATTTCAGTCTTCCTGGTATCTTGAAGTACCAAGCTGGCTTTCTTCAAGTCTGATAAAGGTCTTTACAAATGTTAAACTTGAAACTATTTTGTTCAGCAGATACTGAACTGTGATTAATAAATCACTGTGACCAAGGGCACAGCAGAAAACTAAATTTAAATGTTTTCATTAGAACCATAAGAAAATTCAAAATGGCTTAACACAAATTGTTTCCAAGTTTATAAATATTCCAACTGAAAGGTACCAGAAAGCTTGAAGGATGGTGTGCTGTTGATATTGTACGTCCTTGATTCCCCCTTCACTCCTCTTTCCTCTTTCATAGCAATAAAATCTGATAAATATGGCAGTGTATGCAATAAACATTGCCTAGAAACAATCAGGAATCGTCGTATTTCATATATGACTGAAATATATATATATACACTGCAAATGATTATCCATCCAAGGATGTCATTACTTTTGAAAATGGCTTTATACAAGTAATATTAAATATAAATATATCTATACGAAAAAAGGAACTAGTTTCAGTACAAATGCAAGATTCTCATCTACTACCAAATTCAATCCATTATTTAAGGTCTGCCAGAAATAAATTACAAATAGTGCCCTTTAGAGAGGCAGATGCAGAGGCTGCCCCGAAAACAGCTAATTTTAGGAGCTCCATTTACCAACAAAGAGCTGTTAGTTTTGATAATGTGCAGCAGCAGAAAGGACAGACTGGAAGATAAAAGGCTAAAGATCCCTGATGCACTTTACAATTACATTCAAAATAATCCAACAAATTTCTTCTTAGAAACCACCAAAAGAATAAGCAGCTTCGAAGAGTCTCTCCCCTCACAATGTCATAATTAAACATTGGAGCAGCATTCACGCTATTTCCAGAAGCCCCTAAGAAACATTTCTGACATTTTATAGTCAAAAGAAAACCTAGTCACACCTCAACCCAACCCCTTTTCATTAATAAAAAAACAGCTGGATCAGTTTGGGGATGTAAAAAACTTTTTTCTGCCAGATTCAGTCTTGGTTTTGCTGTTGAACCTGAAAAAAAGCACTTCATTAAAATAACTCTTGTACTGCACAAATCCAGAGTCAAGTGACCAGTTTTTATTGCAGCCATATCCTTATCGACCTAATTGAACTTATTGGTTAAACTAATTCCAATAATTTACATGCAAGAGATACAAAGAACACAAGACCAGCTGGACTGTGACCCTCCAGGCCTGGAGCTGGGCTTCCTTATGTTAAGGTAAAGCTAGAGCTGGGTATTAAACTCATGTCCAGAGGGTCACAGTGCCTCCTGGCTTTTGTTATAATAAAGCCCATAACCAACAAAACTTACCTGATTAACGTAAAGAATATAATGTTGGTAATTCTTTTTAGGTTCCAAAAATTTTGAAGAGGCCGTTTTGAGTGATAAAGTGAAAATACAAATGCCTTGCAGAAATCTTCAAGTCTTATTAAGAACTGAGTACTTCTGTTGCAATGAAAAGCTGCAGACAGCTCTCCAGCAGCCCTCCAGGTATGGCTTTAACCTCCCTGAGTCGGTGTTCATATGGTAATAAAATAAGAGCGTCCTTATGGGAGACAAGGGACCTCAAAAAAACAAACTCTGGAAGTATCATATTACTACAGCAATATCAATGTTTCAGTACTACCCAGTTTTAAACCTTTCTGCTTTTATATTCCTTTTCAAATAGAAGAGTTGCACATTCCTGTATTTTTGTCTAAGACAACACTCTTAGAAAAGGCGAAAGGACTTACGGCTGGTTTAGAGCAGTGCCCAGAGTGGTTTTGAATTTGCCCTTCAGAGAGCCAGAGCTGGGGGTTTTGAAAGCACCACTCATCTCTGGGGACGTCAAGGGCTTAAACAGGCGATCTGATATAAAAATGTGTAGAGAGGTGAAACTGGTTTGAAATTGACAGAAAACTACTCTACTGTCATTAGCATGAGATCAAATCTGTTTCATCTTGAGCTGGTTTCACAGACTATACTATATTTACCTATAATAATATTAGGTAGCATTGGTTAGCTGTTTACCTTTTTCCATGGCGTTGCTATCATTATTGATATTGGCATCAACTACAGATGAAATTATCCGATCACTTTCCACCATAATAAACTGTTTCCAATAATCTTCTGACAGGGACAGGAGACGAGCAACAACCTAATCATATAAACACATTTTTTGTAATGAAATGTGAAAATCTTCACTATTAGAACACTTGACTCTCTAGTGTCATGTAAAAACAGTGCTAGATCATGTGGACTGGTTACATTAAAAATTTGAAGGTATCAAAATGTTTAATAGTTCTGTAGTTTTAACATGTCAAATTTTAAAAATATACCACTCTGGTTTATTTAAAGAGGTTTAAAATCTAGAAAAAAACTAAAATCACTACAGTCTTAATTACATTTCCATAAATTATATTAAATGTTCCCAAAATTGTATAAAAATGTAATAAATTGAATTTTATATGACCTATTTTCCCCATGTACCTACTTTCGGCTGCAGTGTTGTGTCCCTCATTATCATCATAGGGGATGGCTCTGGGACAGAGTGCCCAACAATGGTGGGGCCGAACACTCTGGCCAGATTGTTCAGGTCCATTTTGCAGAACGGGCTCTTCATCACTCTGGAGAAGGAATTTAAAATTGTTTTAACAGTACAAACCTTTCAATGAGTTTAAAAGCAGATTGTTAGACTCCACGGCAGGTAGAATAGCACGTGCTCAGTCTGCTCGCGTTGCTCGCTCTGGGGGGAGCTCACCGTTGCAGATGCAGCATGAGAAAGGCCAGTGTCTCTCTGTTGGGCTGCGGCAGATCTCCTGTAGCTTGGCACATCGCTGCAATACTGTTATCATCATCGAGAATTTCTGTGAAGAACAGTACCTGAGCATCAGAGGCTTTGAAAAGGTTAGTTCTTTTTAGCAGAGAAAACTAATGCACATCATTAAATATGTATTCCCTTTTTCCTTTTTATGTTGTAGGGTATTGAATTTGGCATACTACCATTTAGCACCAAAAACTGATAATTAGAAATATACATTTTCTGAAGCAGGTGGAGTGTAGGTTCAATAAATGTCAGTTTTGATACTGTGCTGCATAGAGGATGTTCATGCACTGTAGCATTTGCTATAACACTTAAAAGCCTAGGAAATTAACACTGACTCCTTGAAATACCCATTTCAATTTTTAATTTAAAAAAATAGAGCAACAGAGTTGATGCCCTGGAGTCATTAAGTCTGATTCAGACAAACTGAAAATGTATACTTTTGAAAGCTGGCTTTCATTATCACAAGATTAAATCTGACTGGTGCAAAATACAGTAAGTGGACATAAATTGAATGGGTTATAATCTCTGTGCTAAATAAGTAACTGGTCAGAAGGTGCAGTACAAAGATAAGAAGAGCTAAAAGAAAACATTAGCTTTATTAGATTTCAATAAAGACACCAACTGTAAGTATTACTCTTTCACAAAACCTACAGGAGAATATTTGTCATCTGCAACCCAAAGGCAGTTTGAACTGGATTCTTCAACTACTAATTTCACCTTGTGCAAGCTCATTTAACTGGAACTGTTACCCTACATGTCCTGTGCATTTCCTCTGGTGAAGCCTAATAGATCTTGAATTAGTTGTTTAAAAACATGTCACACTCTCAGGAAAGCTGAAAGTCATTACAAGGTTCAGTTCATTTTATGGCTTAGAAGATGATTTTGAGACTGAAGGGAAGCCATGATCAGAGCAGCTCTTTTGAGTTGAGAGCTAACAGGCTGCTTGAAGGGACTTTATTCTTCAACTGCAGATAATTGTAAACAGAGCTCATTACTCAAAGTTATGCAATTAAACCACTCATAACTATTGTCTTATATCTGTAAGTGGAACAAAAAATCATACCACACGCATCCATGAACACCTTGTGAAGATGAAAAGTAAGAATGGGTTCCTTCAGTTTTCTCAGGAAGTCTTTGAGAAGTCCACAGATGACATGAATATCATCCACCTTACTAAGTGAAACTACCCCTTTCCCAAGCAGGTATTTTTCCCTCAGTTCTTTCACAACTCGCTCACAGCCAGGCACTCTGTAAATTCCAATCTGGATCATAAAGAAAAGAAATTAACGGATCTCTTCATGGTTTTTTAACCAACAAGCAATCACTGAAATAGACCGGGAAATATTATCCAAAAGAACTAGGGTAAGGAAGAAGTCACCTCTTGCAATCCTCTCTTCTCAATCTCATTTACGCACTGTACAATTATTGGAGGGATCATTGGAGGAGTCGATGGAGCAAAATTGGCCAAAATGCCCTGGAAAAACAAAGGATTTGAAAACAACTCAAAGCTAGCTGCAACAAAAAAAAGCAGATAAGGAACAAACATTTCACTATGCACATGTTACGAACAAAGCTAAAATTAGTCAATACCTTGAAATTCTGAGCAGAAGGGCCCGAGACACTAGGCACACATCTCTGGGAAAACAGGTCTTTGCATTCAGGGTGAGCCACCATCCGACAATTCCTGCACTTCACAGCCATCTTCCCAAACTTGATCCTCTTCCCACATGGGATACAAGCTTCAGGACGGATAACCTGAGACGACAAAAGGGGAACCTGCTCAAAGATGGGGAGAAGGGGTTCCTGAATGACTCGGACTGAGAAGGGAATGAGGAGTGCTTGTTGTGGCGGTCAGCTCAGACGTCACCAGCTGGGGTCCTAAATACCTGCACGTAACTGGGCTGAGTTGGCTTGCACAGATCAGGGTTGACCTCCATGCGTCGCACACCAGCAGCTCATGTGTGGCTTGCTGGACACCAACAAGACCTACATCCCTTCCTCTGAGCAATGCCATCTCCACCATAGGCACTTTGGGACTCACAGCTGTAACACTATACGTCACTCTGGGATGAGCACTGCATCAGTGAGGCGAGTTCAGTACAAAGCTGGAGATTCTAAAGGAAGGAACCCTTTTTTTTCAAAAAAAAGTTTTTTTAAACAGAAAACAAAATTGAAGCTGAAAAAATTTTTTCTTCTATGACAGTTAACCTGTTTTCCATTTGACTGCTTAAAAATGCTGAGCACTCAAGAACAGAACATTCCTGCAGCATGATGTCGACCATGACTAAGTCCAAGGAGAAGAGCATTAAGCGATGTGTGCAACTTTATAGCTCGATTATGTTGGCTTATACAGAAGATCAATACCCTGTCCCTGAACTGCAAATGCAGCCTCATTAGCTTTTACAAAAGGCAAGATTTTCATTTTGTAGCAGAACTGAAACAGTTCAAGAACAAACTTCATGAAACAATGTATTGATGAGAACTTAAACCAGAAGGAACACTTGGCTACAGATTGTACTGGTACACCTGGTACAGTAATTACTATTAAAAACAATGAAAGTTAAGTTATTATGCATAACTTTTAACACCACACCTAATATTTAAAAATGTTTCATTCAGTGACAGCAGGATTTCAATGAATAGTTGAAGTCACTTAAATATTAAAGGAATCAAAAATGGTCTCACCGTTTTAGAAATAAATGTGTGTCGTGATCCTTTTTCTTCAGGGATAGCAGGAACATTCTGAAATTTAATGTTCGAATCTATTTCCATCTCAGTGACACATGTCAGATTTCCTCCATTTGTGTCCTCCCCAACAGCCCACACTGTGGTTTGCTCTGGAAGGGACTAAAATTCTTAATTTATTGTCCTACACAAAACTGAGATTTAGAAACCAGTTCAATAATGAAATAACCACAGAATCCAAAACATTTTATTAAACATTAAACTCTTTTAAACTCTGATGTTTGTGCCCCTTCAGAGCACTTCATCAACAACATACATATGTATGTCACACTTACAGTTTTTGTACTGTACTGTTTTTAATTCTAAAATTCCAATGTTGTAGAATGGGCAGTTGCCAGTAAAAACATAAGCAAATATCAATAAGCACCTGTTACAGAGGAGATCTGCTGGTTTCTGAAAGACCTCTGAGGCAGTGTCTCAATAGTAGACACAGTCTGAATGTGACCTCTGTCCTCGGGCAGAGTCACGGTAGTTTTTGTCACAATCGATTCACAGTGGACCTGGAAAACAAAACACTTCCATGTTCAGCATTACATAGTTCTCTCCTAGGATTACATTTCACACACAATAATATATTTAATCATGATTCCAAAGCTCAAATTGTATTATGAAAATTATCAAACACTAATGAGTCTCTTATAATCACATTCAGGGCTATTGACTGAAGTCAGGATAATTAATTTCAGTGTGAAAGCTTGTGTTCCTTCAAGGGACGATTAATGTTGAGGTGCAGCAATAGGGAGGGGCGTCACAGAAGCTGATCATGCCTGGTCCAGCAGCGTCTCCACACCAGGACACAGGCAGTGCGAGAATGATGACAAGTGTAGGGCCTGGGGCCTGATGAATTAAGTTTCCAATAAGAAGTGACAACATGCTGCCCCCTGTCTATAAAAGATACAAGTTCAGGAATAATCAGGTGATTAATGAAAGAATTTCTTTCACAGACAGCATCTCCTTTTGAACAGCTGGCTGACTTTCTGCTAACTGTGCCATGTAACAACGCCTCAGGGTAAGAAGGCTGTGCTTTTTTGCTGTCGCCTTCTCTGGAGATTCAAGATAGCAGCACTACATTTATTCAACGAGACACATTGTACACGCTTGATAGGATGCTAAAACTCGGCTTTCTAAAGGTTGAAATAAAGATAAGAAAAAAACAGGTAAAGGCACTAAAATAAAAAGCACAGATTCTCATTCTCATCATTCGCTCAACCCAACACAGCATCTCTGTCAGAATCCCTACTGTGTCCTTTCAGTGACTGCAGCAGCTGGAGCTCGTGGGCACATAACATCCTGGACCCATGAACTGCTTGTCGAGCCAGGTATTGTTACTATTCGCCCACAGACTCATCAAGACACAAACATTTTATAAATGCTTAGCTTATCTTAGCATATCTGTCCTCTTTTTCTCTGATGTGTTTGTTCATTTAAACAGCCTATGAAATGAAAAGCACAATTAATTTCTTCTTACATTTTCAGCTGCCTTTCCTCCTAAGAAGTCACCTGATCGTCCTCCGGCTCGAACCCGCTTAGGGAGAAGAGGCGGCCCAACCCCCGGCGCGAGAGAGGAGCGCTGGAGGAGTTACATAAAAACAAACACACAGGTGTTTTCAGGTTTATAAGAATATTACAAGTCCCACCGTGCTTATTAATATGAGGCTTCCTCTCCCTCTCCCCAATTTCATCACAAGTAGCCCATATTTTTACTTGTTTCTTATGTCAGACAATGCTTACCCTTTTCTCTCGGGCTCTTGATTTAAGTGGTTTAACCACAGAAGTATCCAGATCCTACAAAACAGCATTTATGGTTTTTAATATTATTATAAATATTAAGATAAATGTGTTTACTTTGGCTACTATAGTAGACAACTTACATTCATACAGTACATTTCAAAACTATTACCACCATCATGTTTTAACCAATCCTCCCCTTTCAATCACATTCAATAGCATCTGAAATATATTCTGTATCAGGAATTTTAAAATGGGGATTAGGACTTAAAAATTCAAAAATGTTCTACCAGGTCATCATCTGTTCGGTCATAACTAATATCTGAATGTGACAGAAATGAGTTGCCGGATTCATCAATGACAGATAATCTGAAAAACAAAAAAATAGAAAGAATTTTTTAAAAACCAAAACTATACTTAAAGTTACTACTTATACCATAGTATACCATATAGCAGACGTTGAAAGTGAAAACTCACTCAATGAGTACGAAGCTATTTAATATAGTTCTTTTATTGACACTTTAAAGTAGTTTAAAACATTGCAAATGTAAAAACATGAAAACAATTATGTATGAAAATTGACAGGATTTAAAAGTGCTAACTGATATGAGAGATGCAATATGAGCTTTGGAGCAACAGTACAGAAAGTACAGTCTCCAAGGGTTCGGATCCTCATTCTGGGAGCTCTAAAGAAGGCCAGAGTCCAAAGAGTGCAAATGATGTGCAGATGTGTAGGGAGATAACAGTTCACAGATGTAGTCAGGAGCCAAATCATTTAATTCCTTAAAGCTGCACAGTACTATTTTGAATTGTATTTGGAAATCCACAGAGAGCCAGTTAAGGAAGCTAAAACAGGAGAGATGTGCTCGTGCATTTTACTTTTAGTTAAGATCTCAACAGCCGACTTCTAAACATATTGCAAATTGGCAAGAACACATTTGGATACATTAGCAAGCACTGTATTAGAATAATCAAGCCAGAAAAAGAGAAATGCATGGATTAGCTTTTCTACATCTGATCCAGTTACAAAAATGAAAAATGTTCATAACGCCTTCACACACTGCACTTGCTTTTGAAACAAGATGGAAGATGACACAAATATTTCTGACGTGAGTATTTTGACTAATGCCAAAACTATCGATTGTCGAACTGAAGTGGACATGGTTGATAGGAAGAGATAATTATTATATCTTGGAACTTGTCAGATCTGGTTTTAAAATCTTTGCTGCATCCATTTGTAACATCATCTATGCTGACAGTGTTTGATTGATATTAGGTTTCATGCAAACATATAGTTGAGTTTAAACATCATAGAAATTACAACTGAGCCAATGGGGAAATTTAGGAACTAATAACAATGGGGCAAAACGGAGCCCTGTAAAAAGCCAACTGTGTCAAGGAGGAACAGTGCCCAATTTGAACAAAGTTAGGTACGCAAACCAGTTCCAGTACTACCAACAACTAAGAACCAAGAATGGATAGAAGAACTCATCTTATTTCATACAGCTTATTTTCAAATAAATTATCTTGTAATAAAGTTATAGTCCAATAGATCTTTTGCCAAAATTAAGTTAGATTCCAGTCAATCAGTTAATTATCAAGTGACATCTAAGTTCTCCCTTTTTAATAGAGATGCAGTTAATTGCAAGTTTAAAGGATAAGGAAAATATCAACATCTTATTCATTTGATATGTCTGATAATGAGACAGAGAATTAAAAAGTTAAAGACAGTGGAAATATAAACCAAGAATCATGTGTTGGCTGACATTTAAGCAACTAATTCAGATACCTTCTGAATTAGTCACTAAATTAGTCAGTAAATTCTACAAGGTTATAAAAGCATTAAACTTGAAATGAAATGACAAGATACAAGCCAACCCCTGATGTTATAAATTTTAGAGTTTTACCTTCTGCCCATACTGTGAGTGACACCCGATCTTCTCGTATTGAAGTTGGCCAGCACAAATTTCTGTTCTTCATTTAGATAAGCACCAGACTGGCCATCATGCATTAAAACATCACAAATCAGCTGCATCTGTCTTTCCTGTGATTAAAAAACATCACACACAAAAATATGCTCTATACCAATTCAATGTGTAAATTGTTCCTTCTTGCAAATTACATTAAATTTATATACATCATGAGTTCCTTGCTCTTACAAAGAGGACAACTCCATACCTACTGTATATCTCTTGCAATAAAAGGTTTTGGTTTAATTCATCCTCTATGGTTAAGGTCCTCAAAAAACAATGTTAAGCTGGTTTTGCCATTGGCAAAGGTAGAGAAATGCGATAACTTTCACACAGCTTTAAGCCCCGAACGTCCTCTTTTACTACAGCAATCCAAGAACTTATTCTTTAAAACAGAATCTTCTTAAATTGTTGCCAGATACACACGCGCAAAAAAGTCTTAATGCACAAAAATGCAGATTTATTGTCAATGATATGGTGGGGAAAGACTTTGTTCTGTTTAGTAACTTACCAGGTGTTCAAAATCAGCCTCTGCTTTGTGCCGTTTCTTCATCTCCACATCAACCTGGTTGCGAGCATGTTTTAGTTTTACCTCCAGTGCTGATTTTGTCAACTCCGACTTCATCAGGAGCTCTTTATACTTCTTCAGCTCCAGCTCAGACTGCAGCCATTTTTTCCTAGTTTCCTCATAATTCTTCACCACGTGAAGGAATTCTGAAAGCAAATGATGACAGGCTTGTGCCTTATAATATATGCCAAAAATCAGTAAAGGAATGTACTCTGTTCATGCTTATGATGACTGTTTTAACACTGCATTCTCCTTTAAAAAAATGACATCTAAAAAGTCCCAGTTGTATGCATTTTACAAAATAGATTTCTTATTTGAGATCAAATTGAGGTGGCCTTATTTATCTGGCACTGAATTAAATTTTTCTCAAGAAGATATCAAATATATCTTGCTGTGGCTGCTAATTTATTTGATTCAGCAGAAAAACTGAATAAAAAACCCAATTCCGAATCTTGCTGTGTGGCTGAGACCTGAGTGTCCTGGCCGAACGGTCGCACCTTGTCCTCAGTGGTGCTCAGCCAACTGCACAGCCCCACTGAGGGAATGATAGTCACAGTCGACTAGTGACACAACCCGTGATTGAGGTGCTCAATATTCCCTTGGGCAAGCCCCAGATCACAAAACACAAAGCAAAAGAAAGCAAACAGAATCCCAAAATATCATGTCAGTTTAGATTGCTGTATCTACATGACTAAAGCTATCCAAAAAAGTCCTCTTCATGAAAAGCACATGAAATACTGTCACATACTCAATAAGTATAGTGCAACCAAGTTTTTTATATAAAAATGTCCAACTATTATATTACAAATTAGTGACCTTTTTCTGGGTCCTAACAGGAGCAGTGTATACTGCTTCGACTTATTTTACCTTGTATTAACAAAAGAAAGCTAGTAACAGCAGGTTTCTAAATGTCCTATTAGGTGTGTAGTTAATGTTTGAATCGAAGTGCAGTAATAAAGCACGTAGCACACAGTTGTCTTGAATGGAATAATTTTGATTATGTTGCAAAGAAAAAAAAAGAAGAAAGAATTTTTAAATTACTTATTTAATCCATTTTAAACTGTTCAAAATCCCCATTTTCATTGATTCATTTAAATCACTGCAAGTAAAACCAGTTCTGAAGGATAGAGCTGGCTCACGGTGCTTGAAAACTGCAGCTTTGGTGAACAACAGTGTTTGTATATAAAGGAAATGTATTTTCTAAGAACAAAAGAAACCTTTCAAGCTTATTGAAAGGGGATTTTCATGAAAAAACAATCCAAATAATGCTTACTTCCCTAAATTAATGAGTTTTGGTTGCAATGTCCGCAAGCAAACAGCCTTGCTAAAATTTAATAAGCTCTACAAAACAGAGGGAATTAACTTAATTATTTTTACAACAATATATCAAGGTGACAATAAAAAAAGCAATCTCCACAGGCTAAACCTAATTTTTAACCTTGGTGTTAGGAATGAAAGTTCATTAAAAAGCTGGAGATAAGGACAAGTAATATTCTACCAGTAAAATGGCAATAATAGAAACACTAATATCTCCACTAACCTACAGGCGCATGCGCCCCTTTCTCACTGTAATAACAGCAATCTGTCCACACCAAGCAAAACTTCACATCCACACAGGACTGAACCCTGAGGTGTGAATTCATTGATTTTTTTCATCTTACATCAATATCTGAAAACAACATTGCATATTACCAATACATATTGTCACCAAATTACCATATATTTTAAAACAATGTTGAGCTATTTTGTTTTTTTCATATCTTTCACAGACATACTGAATCACATTAAAGGAGAAGAAATGAAACATACCAAGTTCTGAGTTTGTGTTGTCATCCACTGCAATTTTAATGAGACACAAACTCAACAGCTCCTTTACAAATGTTTCCCCCATCTTGCTGTGAAACAAGCAGAGAATGTTTGTAATACAAAAACAAAATATGAATCACTATTATTATCATTAAAAAAACTACATGTAGAGATTACGAAAATATTCTCCCCATTGTCTCTTTTAAAATTCTTATATATATATATATGCGTGTGTGTGGAGATCTGCTTTGGATAAATCAAATGGAATCCAATCACAAAACGCCAGCCAACAGGAATCCTTCAACAGGAATGCTAATGTAGACTAATGGAAATACAGGTGGGTAGCTGCGTCACCATGCGTAGGCTACAAAGGTAAAACACCAGTTTATTCTTTTCAGCATGGAATAAACCTATTACTTGTTCCTAATGGAAATACAGACTACTCTTCATGATTGGAAATGAAGTGATGGCATACAAAAAAAAAATCAATGACATCACAAGTCCTCAAGATGATTTTTCAGAAAATGATAATGATAGCAATGTGCAATAATGGACCATGCTTACTGAAACATAAAGGAAAAATAATTCTCAACACTACTCCAAAATCCTATGTGAAGAAAAACATCCATTAGATATTAGTCCACTAATCATCTTTTCTTTGAGATATTAGAGTGGTTGTTTAGGCCTTAAGATGAAAATAAATCTTTGAGGTTCTAATCACTTAATATTATTACAGAATAATCAGACAATTAAAGTAAAACAAGACAATATTGCATAACTTCAAAAACAATTCTTCAAACGTGAACAATAAGAAAAAACATTATTTGTGTAACCAGACTTATTGACAACTTGTTACTTCTGTTTTTCTAACGTTCCCTAAGTGACTGATATAATCTAAAAACAAACAATGAAAATATTAATGTAATTTAATAAATGCAAAACCTACAAACAAACCAACTTAATGGCCCCATCAGAAATAAAAATATATCTCAGCAGCTATTATGACATTGCTATTTGTCACTGTGAAGTAACCTTTGCACAATCGAATGCTGGCATTGATCGCAATTTCCACTCTTCAGGCATAATAAGGTATTGAGCACAGGATGCAGTTTAATGAATATCAAGATTGGAGTCGGGCTGCTACAAAATTTATGTAAAAAAAGGGAAAACGCTATGGGGACTCCCAACGTCCAAACAACAAGAACACAAAATAAAAATGAACTAGAAGAAGTACAACCCAGGAAAACATTAGGAAACACTGAACACAGCAACCGGAGAGACAGCAGTATCATGGCTTATCGTTAGTGAACAGTGGCTATCCGTTTCATAAAAATGCATTAATGTAATAATGCATATACCTGAATATGAATAAGCCAACGGAACACAACTTTCCCTTAAAAGACGATTAAAATAGTAACAGCAGACGGCACGCCAGCCCTCCGCCAGACGACTCACTCAATTCTATTGAAAACCATGAACACTAGAGGGCGCGATCACCTCCCCCGGTAAGAGCTCTGAAAGTAGAGATGAACTCTGCGGCAGGATGTGAACGTTTGATTGTATAGTAAAGCATCACCCACTATACATTTCGAAACAACTGTATCTGGTGCTTAACCTAAATGATACCCCCGACTAAGTTAATAAAATTGGAAAATATTCGTTTGCAATAAATATCTATTTAAGCGCAATTTACCGTCTTTTTGCCTTTTAACGTTCCCGAGAACCAAATCTACCCATCTAAGGAAAACTCGTTTTCCAACAACGTGATGTCCTATCATATACACCTGTTCAGCGGGTCTCTTGGACCGAAAGCCCATATACAGTACAACCATACCTTTTCAGTGAGCACTGTATGAAATACTACGCGATTATTAACAATTGCAACAACAATAACGTTTAATTTTACTCATTAATGCCTTTTGATACCCTGTTGCCCGTTTATAGAACAGATTAGCAATATGAGGAGCTTTTTTCTACATCTCATTAACATAAGTCTAGAAATAAATATAATACAACCTTATAATGCAACTATTCACAGGCTGAAAAAGACAAAGCAACTTCAAACTGATTCGCACGTCACGTGCGCAACTTGTTCTAGGGAATTTGATTCACTATGACCTTTAACCACAGAAACAAGTAACTCGCCGTGACACCCTTCTTCTGTGTTACAGATGCTGACTTTTCACCTTCCATTAGTTTGCACGATACATGTTCTTTACCGCTTGAAGACTCAATTGTGAGTAATTCAGGGAATATTCCGCGCAACAGGCGAAGATGGAGTTAGTGAGTACAAGCAAGAGCGGCACTCGGGGAGGTGTCTTTGAATTAGTTCACCTGGTTCTCCACCTTCTATTAGGTTTTTATTAGCTAGCATAACATAAATGATCTTCAGAAATCAGTTCTACATCTTACACTTTCAGCTAATGGGTGGTTTAGAAATATGTCTTTATACTGTTTAGTAAACGTTCACTCAACTGGTAGAAGATTGCTCAAGAGTAATTCCGCGGTTTAACAGCTTTGTCTTGCCAGCTGCTCTCACTTAAACATGTGATAAAATCAGTAAGGCGCAGCTTCATGCGCGTCCCCCACGGAGCTGTAAAAATGAACTGGAAAACAAGGAAAGTGTTCCACTTCTTCTGCTACTGAGATGGAATATGTAATCTGCTGTAAGCCATTTATCGTCTCTTCCTCCTTTGTGATACTTTGGTTTAAAAAAATCAAAGTTTAGTAAGGACAGATTTAAAACTGAAGATGCCTGTCACAAGTGATGCACACTTGAGGGTCTCTGAATGCTGTTCTGTTCCTACGGTGATAGATAGTAAGTCTCCAGACTTGCCACACCTACAGTACAGTGTGAAATTTTGCATCAAACTTCACGTAGCTGGTTCACAAACCAGTGTAAAACCTGGAGCCCCCAGTAAAGCCCGGTTGTGTTCTGATGCTTCATTTGTTTATTTAATCGAATGATGCACATGTAAAGGAGTGTTAAAATAAAACATGCATACAGTATGATCCACATATGACCATTGTGTCATGTGCAGGTGAAGTCTTCAGCACCTACAGTCAGGGTCCTGAGTTTGAGTCCAGATCCTGGCAGACAGTCTTCAGGTTTCCATACACTGTGACCTCCAAGTCACTCAGACTTGTTTGAAAACATAATATTTTCTCATTTTTATTTTTACAATTAATTCTTTCAAAAAATACTAATACACTTTACAAGCAAAAAACAAAAAAACAATGCCACGGCATTTGTTTTCTCCTCTTGGTCTTTCTCTGTATTGTTGTAGAGACATTTAGCACAGAGTTCTCTAGTCAGCCTGAGCCACGCTTAATAAACTGTTGCTCCCCTATTCCTGTCTAAATTAGTTTTACTAGGTTGCCAAATTAATTTCCATGCAGACACATATAAACGAATTAAAGGCTGACATCATGAATAGTGATTATTTTCCAGATAGCTGATCGATGAAATGGCCTACAAGAACCAGGAGTGAGAGACCCTGCCCCAGATGTATATTCACTCTCATTATCGTCATTATTTGTAAGTATTATTGTTTTCTCCCAGTATTATAACTTTAGAAATACTTTAAAGATTAATTTGAATGTTTACTTTAGATGTATAAAATGTGCTCTTAGTATCACTTCTACTTTATTTGGCTCGTACCTTTATGCTAAAGGCCTTATATTTGTACTGATTAACACATCTGAGCATTGTGTCATAACAATCTGTATGAAATGCCTTGCTCAAGAACACAACACCAGTGCTCACCTGGAATTTGAACCAACAGCCATCCAGTCATAAGTCTAGAGTTCTAACCACTTCTCCACTCTGGCAGATAGTGCTACTTCCAGCCTTGGAATGATTGCTAACTCTCTCCTTTGGTGTGGGTTAGGTCTCAACCACAAGCCATGAATGTTAAACGATTTCTATAGTGTACGTTTAATCACTAGCCATCATGTACGACCTGCACACATTTGAGGCGTTTGCAATTAATTTCTTTAGTGGGCTTTGTATCCAGTGCCTTGATTATTTAATTGATTGTTTTTGGCTTCCGTTAAATAATTAAACTGATTAATTTAATTAATAATTAAATTGTAACAAGGTAGTGTACTGGAATAGATTTAGAGGATGGATGTTAAATTTCACTAATCTATAAAGTGGAATTGATGAGCCAGAACCTGCTGACTTGTCATTAGTAGTTATGTCAGTGTTTAAGAGTAAGGTGGCTCTAAACAAGACAGCAAGAAGCATTTTACATGATTCATAAATAAACTGCACATAAATAAAAATGGTTTCCCTTTGGGCAATACAAGTAGCACAGCAGAGATAACATTTTCTTTAAATTCTTTATGTAGATAAATATAACACAATTAGTATCGAACAGAGATCTGTTTTCTTTTTTCGCACTGCATCAAGTTTTATTCTTGGAGGTAAATCCTAGCTTCTTTCAGGATGTGGATGGAAGACATTACCAACAATTTACCTCAGGAATTCTACATCTTTTCTCCTTATTCCTAGTGAAAGTAATAAGCAAGAAATGGTCTGGTCATGTTTGTGCGATGCTCTGTGATGAATCTTGAGAAAAAATGCATGTGAAGTGACATTTAGTGCAGCTGCCTCACAGCTAGTAGGACCAGGACTGGGCTGCCTTCTGTGTGCAGTCTGCAAGCTGGCCAGGTGAGCTGGCGTCTCTCACTGTACGTTTCCATGGCTCCTTTGCATGCTGTCCAGGATCTGCTGTCACCCTGCACTTGAGTCCTGGGACAGGTGCAGGGCGGCCAGAGCTTTTGACAAATGCACAACTGAATGAGGACAGTAAGTTATGAGGACATATTGTATATTTTTGTGGCTGCTATTATGAACACTACCAATGCCATTCATTCTCATGAGTTATTTACTTCACTATAATAAGTATTTTCCAATAGCTCATATTAAACAACAAAAAATCAAAGAAGTTCAGACAACATTTGTCCACTAGCTCACTGTGTTAATGAACATTAAAATAGATTAAGGAGGAAAGAGAACAAAGTAAGAAGAGCAGAGTCTGGCTATGATGGGTTATGACCGTCCTTGATCCATCCCATTGATGTTTGATGTTTTGTCATATAACTACAAAGTACAAATTGTATTACAGTGCCCACATGCTTAAAATATATAAATATATAGGTGTGTTTGATGTCTTGCTTTGGGGTTTAAGAAATTGTGTGCCAAGGAAATAGAAGAATAGACTTGCTTACCAATGATGTTTCCTTTTATGAAAAAAGTTAAAACCACTTAAGTTTAGAGGAAACTTGATTAATAACCACCAGGTGGTGCTACATTCAAATGCTTTTGATAGTTAATATAACTTTTCTGTGCAGTTTGTCTGGAAAATGGTTGCCCCCCAACTCAACAAATGTCCCAAAACAAATCCTTTTTTTATTCTGTAGTCTTAATCCTCTTTGAAAAACATCACTTTGTGTTAACACAAAATTGAGCAGTTGACAGATATATTGCCTGAGGAGGTACAAACAGGGATCCAAATTAAGAGGGACTAAATCCCCTTGTTCTGACACACAGGCACTCTTTTAATTCACATGACAGCCGAAGTGCAGCAGGTTAGAATATGAAGGCAGGATTTCAATAATTCAGTGCGGAAGATGGTGAAAAATGTACAAATATTGATTCTTAAATTATCAGACATAGACTATTGCTGTCTGAAGTAACCGTGGCCATTGTGTGAGTGCACATCAAAGCACAGGAAAGTAATTTGTTCATGCAGGTTTGAAAACCCTTCCTTGCGCAGTGTGGGGCCAGAGCCCTTCAGGGCACAGCTCCCTTCCATTGTCAGGAAGTCACTCGCCCTGGCGAGGGCGCAGCAAATCCGAGCCCATCCCGGGAGACCAGGGTGCAAGGCGGGACCGAGAGCCCATTACTGCTCACCACAGGGCCGCGGGAAAGGGAGGAGTTCAGTCACCAGGGGAGGAGCAGTGCGTCTCGGGGAGGTGTGAGCGTGCTGCAGCCCCTGACGGTAACACACAGTAAGGGCTGTTCTTGTAACTGTTGCAGGCTCTGCCATGAAGAGCACAGAGCACATCAAAGTAGGACTCCAGGGAGTTGAAACACCAGTGTTTCATCCGCTGAGACTTTGCTCTTTGAGTCTGATGAATTAAGGGCAGCAAAGCACAGAGTTCCAGAGATACAAGTATAAAATGCACCCAAATGCCAGCTTGTATATTTGTGTGGAAGTAAGGGGCAACTGTTTGTTGCTGCAGCAGTGTCACAAGTTTTAAGTATCAGAATGGAAATGTATTATTTTTATAATAAAAAATATTTTTATCAGAATATTATTGGATTGGATTAATATTGCTTTATTTATGCTTACTGAAAAGTTGAACTTCTGCTAGAAAATGTCAGTACTGTATAACAAATTGCTAATGTGTAGTGTTTTAGAAATTACTACTAATGAAGATGAAAAGAAGAATAAATAAAACAAGTGTTTTGTTTAAGGCATTGGCACATGTGAAAATGAAAGACTCAGGCTCCCTTATTGGGTGTTTATGTGCTGGTTCTCCTTCCAGATTGATTTGTTCCTGGCAGTTTTACCCGGGCCAGCAGATAGAAAAGCAATATCAAGCACTCTTCCTGCCGAAGGCCTCTGGAGAGTGACTCAGGCTGGGTTACCAAGGCAGAACTAATTAAAGCTGTTTCTGAAGCAGCAATACTGGACATGATCTTTCCCACGTCTGTCCACTTACTGACCCTGCAGCTTATCGGTGGCATCCCTTCTGTATTTACAAGGAATAAACTCATTATATATAATCCTGTCATATCTCAGATTTCCAACCCCTGATTAATACAGTACGTGGGCAATGGGCTGAGAAGCTCAAAGCAGATTAGGAAAGAACAAGTCTGAAAAATCTATTTAGCATTTAATTCTGATCTTTCTGAATCTATATATTGTATATTACTTTTCCTAAGAAAGCACTTTTTGCTTATAAATTATAATCTTTGTTAAGATTTTAGAACTTCTCATTATTATGTTATTTTAGAATGAGAACTGCCCATCTTTGCCTGTTTTCTGTAATTCACTTTCTAGCAGTAGAGGGCACTGTGTATACACACACATCTGTAACTGGTCATCTGGTAGAACTAATATGATGAAGAGGCTGTTCCATCCGACAGTGATTAGCAACGTGTTTGAGCAAAGATTTGCTGTGTTTGGTTGATTCAACAAAGCTCGGGAGAACATAAGCCTTATGCCACTTTTAGAGACATTAGTAGGACTTCAACAATGTTTGAAATAGTCTGCTAATTTGGAAAAAGTCGGCTATAGTGATATTGCTACCATAGTATCCTTCACCATATTTCAGGAATTTCAGAACTGCTGTAGGTCTTCATTGGGTTTGGGAAGCCATGAACTATATACCTGAAATTGCCACAATATTAAACAGCTTGCAAAAATACTGGATGTGTCACAAGTGCATCTTTCATTTCATTGCTTCAGGTTTTATAAGACATGGGAATCCTTCTCAGATTAAAAATAGAGCTCTTTCTAAGTCTTGCTATTTCTCAATGCTTTGCATCACTGAGTCCATACAAAGACAAGGAATGGTGTTATTAAAAATATGAAAATGTAGTTAAAAGTAATAAAAATGCTTCTACAGCTGTGGTTCTAGTTTTTTAGCTCTAGTTTTTCAAAATAGGTTCAAGTTAGTATCAAGTATTATCAGAATAAACTACACTCATAACTGATGGTGAAATATAAATATTTCTATAGGATCTTGCAGATAATGAATCTTTTTATATATTCAAGGAAGATTTACTGTATAATAAAACGCAGGCAGGGAATATGTAGTAGTATTTCAATGGTTCGTGGTTGTTTTGAAGAATGCAGCATATGTTCCAGGATCAGTAACTTCCAGATTGCCCTCTTTAGCCTGAATGTCACATTAACACCATCTTACAAAAAAAAAAAATGGATAAGAGGGAATATTGCAGCACACACATATTGCAGGGTTCTGGTGTAGGTGCACTGGCACCAGTGTGAGAGGGACTGTCCCTTGTGCTCCAGAATGGCAGGGTGTTTCGTACTTACTGTGTCAGGTTCCTTAGCAATGCAGCCATTTCAGTTATTGTGAAAAGGATGAATGTACTGTACTATGTCAGCTATTCCATTCCTGCAGACCTTAGTAATTGTCTAGCATGATGCAATACAGAGAGCCATCTGTGTATTTCTGCTATGAACAATACTAAAATCTCTGTACAGAATTTTTAAACCATTGTAAAGATTATGTAACATGTGAGACACTTTATACTGCAGTGCCTAATTTAGATGTTAGTGCATGAACTGATGTGGTTTTCTCCCCTGGAAAATGTGCAGATTTTTGTTCTGGACAGTTTGCCCTTTGAGAATTATAATACTGTCTAGTGTCTCCAAACATTACCAGACACAGCCAATTAAGAACATGAAAATGTAATAAAGGTTATAAGGAAAATAAGGCTATTTGGCTACTTTGGCCCATTTGGTAGTTAGTAGCTGCAATAATTTATCCAGTTTCAGTTTTAGCCAGTTTCAACAATATGGCTGAGTAATTTGTTCCTTGTACTCACAACCCTGTCCATGCTTGCCAGTGACAGTGTTGGGTTTTAAATGGACTTCCATGACCAAAACTGTACACATGATTCTAAGTGAGGTCTTACTATTGTTTTGTTCAATGTTAACATCTTAATCTTTAATTTTAAATAAATCTTTTTGAATTTCATTTGCTTCTTCTATGATATTTGCTAATCACCCTATTTTGGTATGATCTTCAAAATCATAAGTAGTTTACAAACTGTACCACTGTGTAGATCATTGGTTTAAATTAGACACAGAAGTGGTCCTAGTACAGATCCCAGTGAAACTAAAATAATTACCGCTTCCCTATTTGAGCGTTCACCCCGACCTACAGTCTCTACTATTCTTAATCTAAACACACACCTTTTCACAAATGCCTACTGCTTGTAATTTGAGAAATAATCTTATAAAATGAACTTTTTTCAAACTCATATCTAATGATCTAAATATGCCATATTGTGTCCTCTATGTGTCCATTACTATAGTTGCTTATTTAAAGAATTCTAACAGGTTACTTAAGCAAGATCTATCTGATCTTAATCAATGTTGACCATCTCCTAGAAACATGTTTCCATATAGATCATCTTCTAGTTTAGTTCTAATAATTGTTTCCATAACCTTACAAATAACAAAGGTCAGATATATTGGTCTATAATTACTTGGTTCAGTTTTGTCACCCTTTTTATTGACACGCACTAATTTAGCTCCGCTCAGCTCCTTCAAATATGACATTGTGCTCTACTTTATCTTTAAATTTACGCATGTTTAATGGAAAACACTGACCATTAGAAATACTGCAGAGTGCCTGGGATATTGCTGCTGTATGACACTGCACAATTCCTCTGCACTACTGGGTCACTGACACTTTTGTACCAGAGTTGAACACTATTAAAATGCATAAAAACAGACTTGTCTGATTGGCAAATTATTCAGAAACACAGCTCAGCATGTGGAAAAGAGCAAAAGTGAAGTGATAAATGTATAAAATGGATACTGCACATAAGTGATTGAAGCATGCTTTCCACAGATGCAGAAATGGGAAGACTCTTGCTATTTCAGATGGAGCTGAACAGACAGAATGGGATGACACAATTAGAATTATTATTATCACATTATTATTTTTGTTAATTGAGTTAAAATGTTAATTTTATGCTGATACTAGAAAACATTTTTACATAGAGAATTACCAATGCATGGAAAAGTTTTTTCAAAACTAAGCTTCATGCTCTAGTGAAACCATGTAATGTACAGGAAAATGATGAGCTCAATGGGCTGCGTAAATCAGCGTTCTCATCACGAAGTTTTCTTTTGCCCTCATTTAATTATTTGCAAGGATATACTTTAAGACTGTAATTTCAATTGTTGTGTTTACAGCACACCTATGAAGTAAAAATGCATTTTTTATTTGTTCTAGCACAGTGTACAGTATATATAAATGTTTTGTAACTCAGGTAAATAGAAACAAAACAACAGTGATCATTCTTAAACAATAATCTTTGTTGAATGTTCCTTTAGACACTTCTCAATAGGGTATCTTTTTGTCTTTTAAGGGTGTCTAGTCATGTCTTTTACTGTCTAGTCATGGAGCACTAAAGTCTGACATCAGTGCAAATACTAGTCCCTTTTGGCTAAGCCTGGGTTGTAGTATGAATAATGTAACTGCTCAAACTCATACTGGTGTATGGTGGGCTTGTGAACTAGCTGTTAGGTGTGCAACACCAGAATACCAAGTGTCAGAGTTTCCATCACCTTCCATGGATAGCTGTGCTGAGTGCTTCCAGTGCATTGATTCAATCTTGGAGGGTACCAATGGTGAACACATTTCTCATTACCAGTAACCAGATTAAACAAACCCTTCTGTATCATTTGTGAAAAGCTTTCATTACATTTACGGACTCTTATCTTTGAATGAGAAAGAACAAGCAGAGATTTTGGGGGTACCCATTTAGTAGAAACATTTGGCAAGGCAAGATGTTAGATAATGGTTTTAAAGCTTCTAAAAGAAATGCCAGGCTCTCTTGCAAGATAGTTGTCAAGTTATCAATCAGACATTATTCTACTTTCTACAGCAGAGACTGTTTCCTGACAGGTCTAGTTTAACGAGATACTGGATTGGCTTTGACTCCTTCACTCTGTTTTTCACTCCTTTGTCTGTACAAGGTAACTTGTACTCCTTCTGCTATCCAGTACAACATAATGCTGACCTCACATTGCTCAGCTTTTGAAAATTCCAACATTCAATGACTTCCTGAAAGAAATGAACAGCATTATTCATCCAAGGATGGTAATATAAACATGAAATTAGACCTACATTCTAAATGTAACTTTCAGTCATGCATATGATCCACATATTTTACATCTAAATGAGATATGTACCAGTCAGCTAGAGGCAATAATGTACAGAGACATTCAAAAACATTTCAACCAGAATGTAGGTGAAAGAGAATCTAAAGAAAGTTTGGAAAGGAGAAAGAAAGTTTAAAAAAGACTCAAAGGAGAAGTCTAAGGAAAAACAAAACATCAAACAACCAGGTAATTAAGTGCTTATACTTAAATACCAGGAGTATTAGGAAATGCAAGAAATAGAAGCCACTGCATTAGCAGGCAATTATGATGTAATTGGAATCACTGAGACATGGCTAACAAAGAGTGATGTTAAAGAATGTAGCATTAGTGGATACACTGCATTCTGAAGAGACAGGAAAGACAGAAGAGGTGGAGGAGTAGCTACACAGTACATAAAAAGAGCATTCGTGCACAGGGACGTAACCTTGATGAATCAAAGGTTGCTCAGAAAACCATTCAAAAGGTATAATGTTAGGGTAAGGATATACAGTACACCATCACATATAGGTTCATTATTATATAGTGAAAATAGAAATATGTGTTAATGAAGAACTGGTTATCAAGGGGCAAGATTTTACTTTTTCTCACAAAGAATGGGAAAACTCAATAGCTGATAGTAAAGTGGTAGAAATGGTTAACAATTGCATCCTTACTACACACCTAGAGTCCAAAACAAAAAAATTAGAATTTAAAGAAATCAGACTATGAAGGATTGGAACAGAGTTTGATAGCAGTAAAATGGAGTAGGATCGATATAGAAACAGGACAAAATGGATGGTGATAGTTTAAAGAATTTCTGCAAGACGCACAGAAGATATTCATCCTTAGAGTTTATAAATTCTAGGTGAGAAAGCAGTGGTCCAAATGGTTTAATAAATCAATAAAAATATATAGAGAAAGGAATGGCAATATTAAATGATTAAAAAAGAACAGTATCCAGTTAGAAAATGGGTTTTATGAAGTGCAGGCACATGTGATAAACCATGTTGAAAAGGCCAAGACAGGAAAAAATAAATAGTGCAGTGGAGGCTAAAATAAATAAAAGTTCTTGAACTGTAAAGGATGAAGTAAAGTGTCTCAGAGATAAATAATGTGAAACGTTTGATGATGAAAAAGAAGTGACTGATATTTTAAATGACTGTTTTATTCTCCAAAGAAGAGGTCAACCTCATACCTCAGGCTGAAGAAAGACAAAGTTTTATTATTAAAAATTATTAGTGTAGAAGAATTAAGTGAGTTACAGGTATTAATAGCACTAAACAAACATCTTTCCAGGAAGTGATGACATTCTACCAATTGTAATTTAGGAAACAAGAGATGTTATTCATAGCACATTAGCAAAACTCTTCCAGCAGTCACTCGAGACAGGGATAATACACATGCAGAATTGCTAACGTAGTACCTACTGTATTCATTCCAAGGGGGACAAAACCAGAGCAAGGAACTCAGGTCAAATAAGTCTTACCTTTATTACATGTAAGGTTATACCAACATTAATTAGTACTCTACTAGAGGCTTACCTGTATGGCAACAGGATTCTAGGAGATTGTCAGCATGGATTTAGAAAAGGCAGGTGTTGTTTAATTAATTTGCTAGAGGTCTTTAGAACAAGCAACAGCAGTGATGGATACAAACAGAGCACATTGTATATTCACAATATCAGAAGGCTTTTGGTCCCCATAAAGTTCCCCAAAATGTTTAATTCTTAAAATTAAAGGCAGTTGGCATTCAAGGAGTTTTATATGGACGTAGACCTGGTTAAAACAAAGAAACTATATAAATGATCTAGACTCTGGCATACTCATCAAATTTGCAGTTTATATCAAAATATGATATGCAGCAAACACTAGATGCAAAAGGGTTTCAGAAAGATAAAAATGGAGTGCAGGATTTTGTTTGCAGGAATGATCTAGAAAGGGCTGCTTATGTGAGACTACATTAGTGTTTATTGTATGCAGAACACTATTTACATCTTCCAGACAATATGGTGAAGCAAAATGGAAGGCAAATAAAAAATTAGGAAAACTAAAATTTCAAATCAAGTGATATTATGTTAACCTTTGTATACTATGCTAGTAAGACCTCAACAGAGAAGACATCAAGGAAACCTGGTCAAAATCCTACAAAAAAGTTGTTAAAGTCTATACACTGACTTTCTTTCAAGAAACTGTTCAGTATGGTCATTGGATCAATAAGATAGTAGTAACCATACTGAGTAGATAGGCTTAATGGCTGTTAATGTAACTGTTCTTCTGTTCTTGACATAACTATAATAGAAACAAACTGAACGCCTACAAGGAACTAAACCAGATTTCAGGGACAAGGTAATGGACAAAATGGTGAAAGAGCCTAGAAGCTGCCTTTGAGTAGAAGTGTGATAATGGGGTCTAAGATACAGGTAGTAGGTTGCATTTTAGCTGCCAGCTCAATCATATACTGTAAGCAGAATCAAAATTGGTAAAGTGACAGAATCACAAGCCTGTGAAAACAGGAGAGGGCGTGGTTGCAATGACAGCAGGAGGTATGGTCAGCAACTGCTTATTAATGTTATAAATGCTCATTAACCACAAGATACAAGTAATAGGTTTATTCCATGCTGAAAAAAAGAAGAAAGAGAACACAACGTTTCGGCCGTGGAGCCTTCCTCAGGTGTCAACTTAACCACAAGATGATTGTAAGACAAGATGGGAAAATGTCCACTGTATTTAATGCCTGTTCTTTATTCATTATATTTTATGATAATTGTTAATAATTAGGAGTACTGAGTTAATTAAAAACATTGGAAAAAAACTGCTTTGGGTGATTCAAGAATGAAATATGAAGTTAATTTTATGTAACCAATTAGGACATTATGATACCACATAACGTATTCAGGAATGGAATGACAAAATTGTAGAAAGAAATGCATTCATATAGCTGGATTTGCTCTGCAGCTCCCAAAACACTGTTTTTATTGTAAAGCATAGAGTACATAAAGCCAGTGGGAAGCCAAGTTATTTTTACATACAGAGAATGAATTAGGCCTTGGGAAAGGGATGTTGTATTCTAAGTGCTTTTTATGGAGCTTTGCAATACAAATCAAAATAATGCTCCTTTGATAAGAAGATAATGTGTAATTTTGTAAGTTGAATTTCCTCCTCTTTCTAATGCAGTGAGCCTATTCCAACTTGAATGGTGCAGAAATATTTTAATGAATCCTTTGTATAAAGTCATTTCTGGTTTATCTTTTTTTTCTCGTTTATAATTCCACTGTGGTTTGGAAATGGAGTTTTGCTCTCTAATTTAAACCCTCTCCCCGGTGCAATGTTGATAAAAATGTAATTCTGATGGGAAGTGTTGGGCAGAATGCATAATCACCTGCTCCTCTGTGTGCATTCTTATTTACATTGTTTAGAAAACCGAACAGGAAATGCTGAAAATAAGACAATCATGTGCTGGTTTAAATGGAATATTTTCAAAAAGGAAAATGCCTTTTAGGAAAATTTGTAACTTTACCTGATAAATAGCAACACTTGCATGCATAACTATTACTGAAACTAAAGACATTTGGTAGAAAAAAAGTATTTGACAGTTTTGAAACAATTTCACATTCATCTTAGGATAAATTTGATATGTATTGTCTTTCATCACAGTAGTGAATTTAATTACAATGATCATCTATAATTTTGAAGCTTTGAATCATAACCTTAGCATTATTGAAATAAAATACAGGCTGGTTTTTACCAAAATAGGTTTTGTGTTACAGTATTTCAACATTAAATTTGAATTTGCATTCTTATTCTCTGGAAAACAGGTTAACAACAAACTCTGGGCCATAAGCTGAGGGTGTTAAATTGACAGTTATGCTAATTGAATTGGGGAGTGATGCACTTTGGGAAATTTATGTATCTCTTCATATTTCCATGTAGTTTAGTGATTGGCTTTAATGAGTGGCATGTTTTCAGCAATGTTAGTAATTGTCTTCTGCCACTGAATATTTAATCTCTTTTGGAAGGCAAAACTAAGGATTCCCATAGGCAAACAGTTCCAAAGTTGTCAAAATATTTAACAAACAAATGTAGTCATTAAAGTGAGGCACACAAGGCAAAATTCCCTTTAATATCAAATAAATCAATTTATTTTATGTAACACACCCAGTCAGATTATGTCAGTTTGATTATTGACATGACTAGCAAATTCAAAGTAAATAAAAAAAATAAAAAAATAAAAAAGTGTTACAATATCACACAGGATAAATGGATAATTAACAAACTTAGTCTTCATTTGTTTGAGTGGCGAGCTGTGTCAGTATACACTGGCTGCAAAGTTACAAGTAAAGGTTAATTCCACACTTAAAAATAGAGGGTGGAAACACATTGTTTGGCTGTAGAGCCTTCTTTGGGTCTCATTCACTCATTGTGTTTCTCTCTTCTATTTTTCAGAATGGATTTAACCTTTTATTTGTGTATTTTTTTTCTAATTAATGTGAAATGAGAAGAAAAAATTGTGTATTTTTAAAGTTCTTCATTTGAAAGATTTTTATCAAAGTAATGATGAACATACAGTATATCCCTAAAGATTAAATTAAATATTTTCACATAAGCAAAAGCACTAGTAGTTTCTAATGCAAATTTACCAAATTCTTTGTACACTACTTAATCCTCATGCACATGCTTGAGCAACTGTTCTTCTGCACAGGAGCGCTTTTGTAAGAATGTGTAGCACAATATGCTGTCAATTCTGAACATGCAGATAGAGGACTTCAATACTGTAAATATTTTTATGTGTACATGGTCATCATGGCTGCCTGTAAAACGAAGATGCCTTCTTAAAATTCAGTGTTTGCTGGGTAATATACATATTTACCTACTAGAAGCAAGCAGTTTATCAGAAGAGTTTCCCTCTAGGCTATGACAACACAGTTAACTTCACTGTGGAGACAGAAAATTAGCAATGAAGAAAATGAGAAAATGCAGAAGTGCAATCTTGTATTAGACTCCTGTTTTTCTATTTTGTTATAATGGGTCTGGTAGGAACCAACATCTTTCTAGTTAATGCATTTTCTAAACAGGACTATTGTGTTTTGACTTTCAGAGATATGTTTTTATACAGACCATCATAAGAAATTTATCACTAACATAATAATAACAACTAATTATTCACAATAAGTTATCAGTGGGGAAAAAATATTGCATTTTTGTATCAGGTGTTCTGACATTTTATTGAACAGACATGGCAGATAAAATCCCGATGATGACAATATTCGTCATGAACAAGGCTGAGCAACAGAAAGCCATGGGTTGGGAGCGTGCGTGCCCACCACTGGAAGCAGTACAAACTGTACATCTGCAACTGCAACCCGGCTGATTGTGTTCTCTTGATATGGGAGGTATACTGGTTCCCTTCGGTAGTTTTCTTGTGATCATTTCATCCATTTACAAAACCCACATACTTTATTTTAGTAAAAACATTCTTGCGTAATTAGAGTGGTACATTTTTTTATTCTCTGTGTTATTATATGGGTGGCACAGTGGTCCGTATGGCTGCCTCACAGGGCTTGGGCCCTGGGTTCAACTCCTGGGGTGCTGTCTGTGTGGAGTTTGCATGTTCTTTCTGCGTTTGCATGGATTTCCTCTTACAGTCCAAACACATGCCGGTAGATTAATTGGCATCTGGGAAAACTGGTCCTGTCTGTGCTGATGTGTCTGTCTGCCCTGCAATGGGCTTGCGTGCTGTCTTGAGTGTACCATGCCTTGTGCATGTTGCTTGCCAGGATAGTCTCCAGCACTTCTGAACCGAAAGAAGCCATTTTAAAAAGATTTACACAAGAAAATGAACATTATGAGTTAATGGTTGTCTTGTCTGTCTCTTTGAGGGATGTGAAATCTAAGTAGCGTCTAAAAGCTTGGAATGCTAAATATTTTTTTTCTGTTTTTATTTTATTGAATAAACCTTATTTTAATTTCTAACAGTCTGTACCAGAATCACAGGGATAGCACTGGACTATGTATTGTGTGAAAGAATATAAATCACAAATCTAGTACAGTATCCACAATCTGTCTTCAAGCAGCTGGAGTTATCAATGCACTTGCAAGTTTTGTTACCTCTTTCTTGTATCACAACTTAGTTACACTTTGCTGGAAGTCCTTTGTTGTAAGAAAGGGTACAATATCAAACCTTCTTTAAAAAATACTGTAGACGTTTGCTGCAATAAAATAACTACAGCACACTTCAGGGAGCAATGTATTCAGTAAGTGCACCCACAGCACTATACTGTATGTTTGCACTATGAACCAAATGAGAAATTTTGCTTGTCATTAAAATGCTTTTGTTGTCACCTGAATCAAACTTGAATCTTTTTTTGTAAGTACTTGTTTGACAAATAACTTTCATATTGTCTTTTTTGCTGTAAATAGTACTTGTAGCTCAGCTTGACATTTTAAAGGCTGGTTTTCCTAGTTGGTCAGATCCCTCCCGCAGCCCTCCACCAGCACACAGAAAGAAGACGGAGGGCTATGACAGAGAAATACCTCTAGCCACTTCCTCACCTCAAGCAAGCAAAGGTAAAAATTGTCTTGGCTTCAACACCGACTTGGGTTCACTGGCGTTTTTTGAAGGGGTTATTTGTTAGTGCTATCTTTCCTCAAATTTATTTTAGGCCAATCGTATCCCTGGACTTGATAAACACTGGTCACAGTCAGCTAATTACTTATTAACAGTGTCACCACGAAGTCCAGCACTTTACTAGTGATTCCCTAGCAGCCACAGGGCATGGTCTACAAAAAATCCAAAACTGTTTCTGAAGTCAAAACATATTTAAAAAATATTTGAAATATTTCCAATATGAATATAGTTTTCATTACTCTCAGAAAACTGGGGACAAATGTGGTAGTGGGTTAAAAAAGCTTTTAATATCACAGTATACAGTAAGTGCAGTAAGGAGAGCAATATAATAACTTTAATTCTCTACTAAAATGAAATTGCCTTAGAAAACAAGGTTTGGTATCCCTCAGGATAAGAACATAAGGAAGATTAGAATAGAAGGAAGCCATTTGGCCCATATTGCCTCTTTGGTACTTTGTCAAAGGAGATTTTGGGCATCAACCACCTATTGTGTCTGAGAAGCCTATTCCTTACCATTCTCTTAATTGAGACCCCTTGTTTCCCCACTGAGTGTGCTATAGTCCCCTGTGTTGATCCATCTTTACCCTTTAGAATTTCATATACTTGGATCAAATCTCCTCTCAATCCCCTTTGTTCTAGACTGAATACATTTTTAAATATCTTTTAACCTCTCTGTATGTGATTATTCCCCAAGAATGGGAATTTTCTTGAACTCTTTCCAAGGCTATGATATATTTTGTGCTACGATGACTAAAATTGAACACAATATTCTAAATGAGGTCATGCTGGTGGTTTACGAGAGCTGGGAACTAGCCACCTAGCCTTATTGTGGATGGCTTCTTTCAAGAAACAACTGCATGAGATCTTTGGATCAATAAGCCACTAAAAACCAAAGCTAGATGGGCTGAATGGTCTCGTTTGTGAGCATTCCTACGTTTTACTTTACTTGACTTCAGTTCCACTATGTTTAGTATTAATCCAGGCTTTCTGTTTGCTTTCTTATTGGTCTTGATGAGGACATAGATTACACATCAGATCCCTTTCATGCAAAGGTTTCTGCAACTTAGACTTTCCTGTGCAATGAGCAAAAGTGAATATCCCTACCTTGCCGAAAAGGCTGGCTCAGAACTGCTGCTTTCTGTGATGGAATGAACTATCCTCAGTCCATAACCTTTCAGCACCTGGTCAAGGGTCATCTGTTTACTGTATATACTGTAGCACCCGAGAACTTGCAACTCTCAACTGCATCCTTCAGTAATTTTCACAATTAATTGCATTAATGTTTTTTATTCTCAGACAATGTTTTTGTTGCTTGATTTATTCACTTTATACATATAACAGGGTGTCATTACTGTTTTGCACCTAAACTGTGTGTACTGTATATGCTGCTATTATTTTAGTACTTACCATTTCATTTTTTTGTTCTTGTTTTGATTAAAGCCATTGGTTCTTTTGTCCTTTCCTGTAATGTTTCAAGTGTTTAATTTAGTTTCAATTATTGTTTCAGTAGAGGCTTTACAATTCAGCGTCATGACTCATTGGTTTTGCTGCAATGTTCATTACTTTTTAAAGCTTTTACTATTTCTGTTATTGTTACTTTAACTCAAACTAGTAATCCAAATTCTCAGAAAAACATTAACCTCACCACTTCTCAAAATGTGTAAAACATAGACTGTGAATTTCATGACTGTATATATGATTAAAAATGCTGTTTTGATTTAGGCTATGGGTGAGCTGTTTACATTGTTGAAAGGTTATCTTTGTTTTATTATAATGGAGTTTTTGCAGTATCAAATATCTCTCAGCATTTTAAAAATACTGTCTCTTCAAAGTTAAATTTTCTGTAGTGATGTCTATTAAATACATGTGGTGGGTCATTCAAACACCTTTGCTGGCTGAACATTATTGAATTTTGACCTGGATGTTCCCAGAGACATCTTCCGTGTTAGATTTGAGACAATACTCACAGCATAGCGTGGGCTGATTAGACAGTTTGCATTACACTGGCAATGCCAGCCCTCAGTGGGTGCACAGAAGGAGTAAATAATTTTGTTTAAACCCATTTGTACAAACTGACTTGTTACAAATTATGACCTTTCAGAATTGTTGGCAAATTTTACATGAACTGGCTACGTGTCCAAAGGCTCAAGCAGTTCATTAATTTACTCAGATACAATTTAAAAAATACTGTAAGCAATCAAAAATATCACCTACTTGCTGAATGTGAACTTTTCTATTATACTGAGGGGCAGTTGTTAATATTACACACTCAGTACAGTTAGTATTACTTGTAAACAAATTACAAGGAATAATTCATAAATAATAAATAATGGAGACAAAGCGTGAACCTCTGTCAAGCTGTAAGTAACCTTATTTTCAATGTGATAACTATCTGTGCATATAACTTCCAGATATTGTGATTTTTAAAAATTTGATTGGAAGGACTTTGTATGTTAGTAACATCAGTTATTTGATGTCAGGCAAAATGGTTTAGTTGAGGCTTAAAATGATATAAAAATATATATAAGGGTATTATAAAGTATTTACCCATCTAGCTTGTCTGATGTCTACTGAATCTCCCTGGGATTGCTAGCTTTGCTTCAGAGTACCTGACTATTAAGTAACATTTGCCTTCATTATATGATGAAAGACACTTTAAATGATCAACATACTGATTTAACTAGTTTAGGGGAACCCTGGATAAAACTCAATAGTAAAGTGTCTAAATCCATAGATATCCCACTGCTAAGTGAACTGTACACCTCTAGGATTTGTCTTGTTTTTAAATTGTTCTCTTTTCTACAGAGATATTAGCACAAATTAGATTTGTATCTCTCAGAATTTCTTTGTTCTAGGCTTCATTTTCTATACTCTCTTTTATTTGGACAGTGCACTGGAAAGTGTTTATGCCCGCTGCCTCACAGCTCTAGGGTCCTTGGTTGGGGCGGGGCACATTGTGTGTGGAATTTGCATGTTCTCCCCAGGTGAGTTTTCTCCAGGGACTCTGAATTTCTTCCACCTCTCAGAGATGTGCAGTTAGCGCTGACGAGCTCTACGTAGTTACAGTACCTGTTTCCATGAGGAGCAGGAGCAGAATTCTGTTTACACTCAGCTGCTATACTCTGTCTATAGTAGGTCTGCTGCAATGCTGACCCCAAATAAGCTGTAACAGGGTTCAGAAAAGAAGAAGCTACAGAACGTGAATGTTCTGACAAATTCCATGCAAAGGTGGAGACAATATTTTTTTTATTCTAGATCATGTGCCTTTTGAGGATCCTTATTTTTTTTTACTTTACAGTTAATTCACATTTTATGGTTTACCATTGAAGTAGGACATGTATGCAATACATATACCTAGCACTACAATATTACTGCTGAGTCACATTGTGGAAGATATTAGAGTAATTGCTGGGATTTGTTAATTTAGCCTTTATCAAAACATACAATAAGACAGAATAAAGGTGACTTGCTTTAACAGCTGCAGCTGAGTTGTAGTAGTCACATCTAATGACATGATCAACACTCAAAGTGTGGAACCAACCTTTTTCACATATGGTAGAACATGACACATTCACAAGCAGATCATAAAACAGGAAAAAACATGTAACGTGTGAAACAAACTTCTTTCACAGCCTGTGAGAGGGCAGAGCCAAAATGCCTTGTTGTCCTTATCGAATAAAAACTAAATCTGCACTAGGCTGTGTCCTGCACCTCTGATAAAGAATTTCCCACAACAACCATAAAATAGCATGTTATACATGCCATAGAGTTGTCCTGAGTGCTGATGGGTCATTCACTATGAGAAACCAACCAGACTGTAGAAGGCATTGACTCCTAGTACAACCAAGAAGGGAATATGTGATAAGCAGAGCATAGTGGCACTGGAGATCAGAAAAAATATAACCTTAAAGTTCCCACTGGGAGCCATTAAACACACAGCTCATGTGGGAAACCTGATTCGGAATGAATAATAATGCTCCTGAATAATTAATTGGATTGGTTTTAAATGTACACAATCACCATAGCTTTGTTAAACAGGGGGGCAAGAGCAAAGGCCGTAGAAAATTCTTCTTTTAAAACTGACAATACTGGACAGCTTGGTCAAAGCAAGATTTCAAGGAATTTTGGATAAAATGGTTCTAAAAACATATACATTTTTCCCCCCAACATTACCATAAATCTTTATTTTGACAGCAAAATGTGAATGTGTAGCACTTAAGTGGTGTTCTATATTTTCTAGTGCTTAAGCAGAACAGCATTTAATTTTGGACTTTTTAAAATCTTTATTGTTGCATTTGAGGGGGAGTTTATCCAGGCCAGCTCGTTTGCACTTCCTAGTACTGTATGATTACCTCATTCTGAAGATTTGATTACAATGAGTCTTGTCTTGGCACAGACAATCATGGAAATTGTACTAATAGCTAACTCAGGTTAAATTAAATCAATGTTAAATCACCAAGTCAGCCATTTTAGAACATCAATATTTAACAGTGACTGGACCATTTTTAGTGAGGTCACTGTGGTTGCTTCCATAGGGATGGACCTTGGTATCAACAGTATAGTAGCAATTAGTGGCAGACATTATTCCCTGCCCTTATCTTCATTGCAATATTTTATAGACTGTAGATACAGTACCATATTTTGCATAGCTTTTGGTGAATTATAGTGTATTGTGTGTATAACCACATTTGCATTTGTTGACAGAGACCATGAAGGTTGTGTCAGTGATCATGACTAACCTCAACGTGCAACAATCCAGTCAATCTTTTTTAATACCCTGGGGGTATGAAGTATGCTCCTATTCAGATTTGTGGTTACCCTGCTTTGGAGCATGAAAGCATGCATGTACAAAAGCAGACTTCGGAAGCCACAGTATTTTCAAATCAGTGCTTTTATTTCCCTTGGGTCTTTAATTTCTTAATTGAATTCATTACTGGGGTAAAATTACAGTTATTTCCAGGACTTTACTCATTAATGATTTAAACAAAAAACAAAGTCCTGACATTTCAAGACCAGGACTGCCTACAAACCTACAAAAAATATAATCAAATGGAATTTTATATTTTTAATATCTTTTAAGTTTTATTTGATTTATATTTGTCTGTGGAAGTCACTTATTACACTGCAAATACAATTAGGCACTCAGAATCCTGTTCTATAGAAAAAACTCTGTTGCTTATACAGTTTATACCATTGTGTGTAATACATAAATGGTTGTGAATTGGTTCTAATACATAAAATATTTAATAAAAAAGAAAAAAGAAACTACTTCTAATATTTTTCCTTTGTGTGTAAAAATGTACAGAAATTATTCTTTGGATGATCACTCTAATTGTATCAGAACTTGAAAAGGGCAAGAAAACATCTATTATATTCATGAAGAGGCATCACGTTTCACAGAATATCCCCCATCTTGTGAAGATCAAAAAGTTAAAATGCAAAATATTACATCATCTGAGTTGGAGTTCAATAAAAAAAAATCTTAAGGATAAACATTAGCTTCCATTAGCTTTCCATTTGTAACATTGATGGTTTGTTCTTTTTGTTTTCATATTCAACTTTATTGATTTCTTACAATTGTGGGAATAATCAATTCCTTTAATATGGTCAATTTAAATATATGATCTAGTTTCTCTTAGGTTTTGTGTTTAGTGCATTCAGTTACCTATGTTAAGTTTTTTTTTTAGTTTTCAGAAATTGTCTTGGACTTAAAGAAAGCTTTGGAATAAATAAATGATTATTTTATACAATATGGTTCAAACTTTGCACTGTATTAAATGCTTAGTACTATGGCCTCTAGCTTGCCCCTGCATGTTTGCATAAGATATTAGTTTTTAGAAATGAGGTCACCTGCTTACAAAGTTTTATTTAGAGTCTTTGTAGAAAGCTTAAAGAGTAAATCCTCTGCAAAGAATGGAGAAGAAATGTCAACTTTAAATGCAACCTTTGTTTGCATTGTTTAATTTTATTTCCTCTGCTTCTAGGCTTAAATGAATAAAAAAAAAATCTATATATAAATGTCACCAAATGACCTTTTGAGTGGCATTCATGTTTTAAACAGTATTAATGCAAAGGACACTGTAATACTATAAGATTCAAAGAACACTTTAAGATTGTATAGCATGAAAATGAACCAAGCTGTAATTCTTGAATACAAAATGTTTCATTTCTAATTTCTTACTTATTTATCTGACATCCTTGAGTATTAGAATATGACTGCGAGGTCAGATTCACCTTTGAGGATTATGTTTTATGCAGGATATTTAGTTGTAACGTGTAATAATATGTAGTGGTTTTATGTTCCTCTGCAGTTAGGATTTAAATACATTTATTATTGTATTTGAAGATGCTCTTATGCTCTTAGAATTCCTGCAGTTAAACATTCCACTTGAGTTACCAACCCAGCCTGTGATAAATTACTACATAATTGTGATATGTTACAAAAAACCTAACCAAAACAGCTGCTTTTAAAAGGAAAAAACCTGACTATAATAAATTTCTACAGTGAATATAATATGCAACTAAAAGTAATTTAAGAATAAAAGTTTAAGAATGTAAAAGACTGTTATTCCCATCTGCCCTTCATCTGTTCTCATGCTGTGACACTTCTGCTGTCTGTGGAAATGGACATTATTCTTTATTACCACCTTCTGTCTAAACATCTATTAACATAAACCTGAAAGCTTCAGCCTTTCTTCATGGAGCATATTGTGCTGTCATCCACATTTGTCAGCACCATTGGTACAATAACCTGACCAATCGTTTTCTGTCACTCTTTACCATTGAGGACTATGGAATGCTAATAAGAAAAAACCTTATTTTGTATAAGATTTTTTAGAGGCTTTTATTATGGATTCTATACAATACGGTAAAAACATAGTTAAATATTGAATTTGAAATGAAAAGCACAGAATGTCAAAATGGTATCATTTTCAGCATAAACTGATAAACGTGTGTATTCTCATTGATGTGTGAACATAATACGAGAAAATGTTCCCACGTATACAGCAACTCCTGAAAAAAGCATGTACATGAGAGTCTTTGTCAAGTTCCCACAAGAAAGTAATATAAAAGTATGTACACATAATGCCTTCAAAAAGTACTTCAGCACTTCAGTAAAGTACAAGTGAAAAATCTCTGTGGTTTGTCTTTTCATTATGTAAAACAGTGGAATAGCTCAGATCCCCAATGACACGTTTCTTGATAAATTAATTGATTACTGAGTGAAGTATCTATAGAGCCTTGCAATTAACACTCCAAAATGCTAAATGACTGGTATTTCTCTTTTTAATTCATCTTTTTTATAATAGCTTATATTTCACAGTGGACTAAAATAATTAATAATAAGATCCAAAGTTTTACAAAAAATAATTATTTTTAATGTAAGCTTATTACCCTGTTCAACTCTATATTTAGTTTCATGTTAAACTTTTTATATCACATAAAAAGAATATATTGTTATAAAGAATTTATATTCACTTTTCTCTAATGGTTAGTCATCAATGTTCCCAATGAAGCCTTAGCATGTTTACAGGAGCAATTAATGAACCAGCAGGAGGACTACAAAGCTCTTTTCTCAGTGTAAGCATTGTCTCAACTTTGTCTAAATCCAAATAATCTGGTTCAAATTTTAAAACTTTGAGAAAACTAGTAAACTCCTTGCTACTTCCTATACTATGAATTTGGCTCCTTTTCAATAGTCTAGCTAACCCATCCATCCTTTAACCAGGAGCCTATCCTGGCAAGCAATGGGTGCAAGGCAGGTTACACCACGGATGGGACAGCGGTCCACCAAAGAACAGGCACAGACGCACTTGCTCCACCTCCTTAGATGTGGGAGGAAACCGGAGCACCCGGATTAAACCAGGGAGAGCAGACAAGCTCTATGCACCCTGGGAACTGAACCCAGGGCCCCAGCGCTGCAAGGCAGCAATGCCGACCCCTGCGCCACTGTGCCACCTAGCGATCTTTGCCTTGGAGTAGTATTTAGTATGTAAGGAAGCTGAACATCTTGGAGGTTGACTTTTGTGTGGAGTTTGAGTTGAGGTTACTGGCTTGATTCTTACTGTATGAAACTATGAAAATAAAAATGTGGCTGCAGAGGAAAATCTGAGCACTTCTGATCTAAAAGCTAAGGCATGTGGAAGTCACTTGTGATTTGAAAACTGCTGAGTCAACCATTAAGTCAATAGGATGGATGACAGAACTGAAATGATTATGAAAAAACTAATTCATAAAATTAAAAGTAAAATGAATATTATTAAAAAGTGTATACAAATGACTGCTTTCCTGTGTTGATTCAGCTATAGTTACTCAAATTAAAGCTCAATATTACTTATTTGTTTGTTTATTCAATGTAGTAACTGCTGTTGTTGCTGCTGGTGCAATATGCAATAATTTGTTTCTTTTAGCTTAAGCCGTGCTGAATACAATGATGACCCATGAAACACTGCAGTAGCTTTCAATGCCCATTTCAGCTATGAAATCAGTATTCAATTCTTTTATTTTACACAATACATGATTTCTGGTAGAGAATCCAACACCTTTGTTTGAGGTGTGGTTACATGGTATAGTGTTTGTTAGTCTACTATATAAAATGCATTTTAACATTTTTATGGAACTCACTTTATGCTAATCTTTCTTATGTAGTAACAGTGAAGAGTGGCGTATGTATACAGTGTCTGGCAGAAGTATTCATTCTCTTCTGATGATGTCCCATTTTATCGAATTCCAAATGAATTACACACTTCTTAAAGTTAATATTTTAATCAAAACTGGCTTTTAATCTATAAAATGTTTTTATTGATAAGTCATATAATTATCTGAATAGCCTCCCAGTGCATGAAAATTGTGTATATATAATTCGTAAGCTTGTTCTAAACACTCACCACACTTCATGCAAAAACTGCACACCGTTCTTCTTGCTAAATACTCTTCCTTGGGTAAGTTCTGGTTCACAGACCTTGTTTTGTCACTGAGCATAAAGTAAGCCATTGGGTTGACTTTGTCAATTCCTATAGGGATTTAGAGATCTAGTATG